>NW_026138120.1:6077500-6183809 GCF_025592945.1 Manacus candei
AGAACTCACTTTTTCTCAGCCACAGGAAAAGCTGTGTAACTGTGGGTTTACCAGGGTGCTACTCTTCTTTATCACCTATATTGCTATAGTGCCTACAAGCTCCAGACCTGGACCAGTTTAGCTGCTATATTGACACGGATCAAAATGATGGTACTCCAAGTATTGTTAAATTACAGATTCTTCCTGGTAATTCAACTTTCACCTCTCCTTTTCTTATAGGAACAAACAGTCACCCAGTCCAGATGCAAGGGTTATCTCACAGCTATAGCAAATAAGATCTATGACTTCAGCAGTCTAACAAACTGGAAAAGATCTTCCTCAGCCTGTGTCCAACCCCAAGAATTGGTTTTCTGAGAGTTTAAATACCACCCCTCCACCCCCCGCCTTGTAATCTTAAATGCCAGTTTAAAAAAATCCTTTTTCCCTCTGTACCTGTATGTGAAGGTGTCATTCTTTATCAAGTTTCACTGAAAAATATACCAACATCTGTGCAGCAAACAAGGGAAATTAATTACTTTGGAGACATGGGGGAAAACAAAAAGAAATCATATAAATATCAACATTCATTCCAAAAATGTGATATTGAAAACAATTGCCAAATGCAATAGGTAAGCAATGCCAGGAGAAAAAAGTTAGGAGACAAAACACACACAGGAGAGAAAAAGACAATAATCAATATATTAATATAAAACAATAATACAGCTGGTACAATAAAGTGGTACCATGGGGAGACATGCAGTGTATCATTAGTATTCTCCTCTAATGAAACCTACAACACGCAGTGTACATTAACTAGTGTAAAGTCTTTTCAGCACAGTGAATATTCCACCACTTTACTGGCCCATTTATTTTAACTGAAAGAGAGATGATCCTGTTGCCAAGCCATCAGATGGTAAAAGGGATATATTTGATGGATAAAAGAAAAAAAAAACGGTCTGCCACCGTTTTGCAAAATATATTTCTAACTTAAATGCATGTGGTACACAACGCTCATGCCATACCTGCAGAGAAAAATAAGGGTGGGGGTGGGTAAGAGAGAATGAGAAGGGGGAAAGAAGGAGGGGGGGAATATAATTTTAAATAAACAAAAAAAGTCACAGACATCACTCATTTTTTTTCAACCTGTTCTTGTGATACAGATTGACAGCCCTTTTAATATGAAATAAATCAGCCAGGATAAGGAATGTCTCAGAGAACATACAGATTGAGCGCTGATTGACAGAGCTTCTCTGAAACCCATTCTGTTTGTGTGCGGTTTTTTAGCAGCTAACTTGAAAGGATGTCAGGTGCTTTGAAATGTTTCAAGTGTTTTGAACCCAGCAAACAATTGTAAAATGTGCTTATTGGTGCTCAAGCTGAAGCAGGAGCGTGGTGGGGCTCACATGAGAACAATGCTGAGGAAGGCAGGCCAGGAGAAATGAAAGCGAAGCTTTCCTCTTCCATTCAGGTACCATCCAACCATCAGGATTTTTGGACTGTTGTCAACAACCATACCTAGTTAGCATGATATTTTAAAGTGAAGATGCCACGCATTGGAAATTTGAATCACGCCTGGGGAGAGTGCAGCACTGCACTCCCTCTATAGACCTACAGTCACTTTTAACCAAGGATTGACTAGTCGCGCTGCTGATAATGAGACATGACATTTCTAAAGTTATGTGTCCAGTTCATACCACTGCTACTTTCCTGTTAGGCTCAGACCAGCATTATGCTGGCTTTGATAATGTCGCAGATATTATGGTTAGCTGTCTCCTTGTATTTCCTGAAACGTCCTGTGTCTGTTGTTATCTCGCAAGGCAAATACCAGCACATGTCATAGTCAAACCGAGAGAGAAAAGATGAAAACTAAGCCCAATGGCATTTGCAGGCTCTTTTAGCAGCAGTCCCTTGAGAATGACACTTTAGGCTTGTATGGGTCATTTTTGTATGAGTGTTTTTTTGTGAGTGACTTTTTTTTAAAAATGGCTTGACATTTTTGCTTTTATGCAAGGTGCAAAAGCCATTCAGAAAGGAGATCTTGGGGTTCTCCCACCTGGAAAATCACCCCAGTGAGGGACAGCACTCTGTAATGCAGTAAGACTTGGAGACAGTTGCTGGGTTCGGCTCCAGTGCTTTATGCTTTACCCAGAAGATTAAAATCTCGTTCACAGAAGCTAAGAGTGAATCAAACCCAAAGACAGCAGAGCCACTTGCGTAGTCCCATTCTCAGACACCCCAGAGCAAACAGGATAGATGAACAGTCCACGTGCCAGGCTCTCACCTCTCAGCATGGCACCTTCTGCCATGGTTTTGACTTCTGGTATGGTCAGTGCCTCATGCTGGGGAGGCTTCTCTCAGCACCCACATCTCTGCGTCCAGTTCCTCCAAACATCAGATCCCCAGAAGGTAGTTATTCTCTGCATAGTCCCTTATTTGTTCACTGATAATTATCTTTCCAACCTTTGCAGAACGAGACAGAAAATTTCCTATATACTAAAATAAAATATGTGTTCCCGTGGATGAGAAGAATGGTCCCTTTATTCAGTGTGGGAGCAGATGAAAACAGTCTTTTAAATTCTTTACTCTTGGTTTTCTTCTAGTTTTTGCCTTCTAGATCCAAGTTCCTAATGTGCCTCTGATTTGATCTCCTCCCCCATTGCCCTCCTTGCTTCCACTGCTGGCAAGGACACCAGCATTTCTGTCAATATGCCTTGCCCTTACTGCCAACATCCCTAACCTGTAACATGCAATTCTCATGTGATCACATTTCCTGATATACCAAGACATGCTCAGAAATGCAGTTCTGCCATGGCTCTTTCAGTGTGGCTCAGATCAACTGGGTGTACTGGACGAGAGAGAGATGTACAAGCACAGGCACCAGGATGAGTGGCATGTCTGATGGGTCAACCTGTTGTGCATGTGCTGACCAGCTGATCTGTACATCCACAATAATGGCAAGGTGTCCAACACAAACTGGATGCGATGGCAAAACACACAGAGGTTTGTTGCCGGAGTATTGGATGGATTGCAGAAGTTATGCTTGAGCAGAAATATGAGTCTTCTGGTTTTTGACTTCAAGCAGGAACACCCTCCTGCCCCATAAAGACATGGTTAGTCACCTAATATGCATGACTCTGTGCAAGGTTGCCCCTGTGAAAATGAGATGGGACTATGTACTGCCAGGCACTACCTGAGTACAGAGCCAGCTAATGAGTCCAAGCCCCCTTCTCCTCTCCTCTATTTTTTCAGAACTACATGCCCTTCCTACCAAAAATTTTGCCTGGATTTGAACAAGGAAAAAATTCCAAGGGAAGAGTATTTTTATCTATCTCTATAGAACCAACAACACAGGGCTTACTAACCAGCCTCTCCATTTCTCCCTCTCCGGGGCCATCCAGTCACCTTCCAGTGTTTACAGACCCGAGTCTGTTAAATCTTACAGCAGAGGGCTCTTGGGATTCAATGGCAATATTATTGCTGTCCCTTATTTCTAGAAGCTTAGACTGAAGCCTTCACACTACTGTGAGTAAAGGGCAGGAGCCAGGCCGTAACTCTAGGAGTCGTGCATTGATCCCTGTTTTAACAGGTGTTTCAACAAAGATATAGTGTGACCCTGGTCTTCTCCTGGCACAAATCACTGCTTAGCCTTCCCCTTCTTCTATGCAGCAGGGAACTGGCAGCGCAGGAGGGAGGACGATATAGAGCATCCATCCGCTTTCCAGTCCTCTCTGTGGAAAGGGGGAAATCTGGTGACCCTTACTGTGCTACTCAAGGACTCTGGTTGCTTGGATGTCCCATGCAGGGCTGAAGGGAGACCCTCTATGACTCTTTGCTTCCCGCAGAAATGCACAGCAGAGCTGCTCTCTGTGCTGGAAGACATAAAGTGTGGGAGGGCTTCAGAAGTCCCTGCTCATCCACGTGGTACAGGTGTCTGTCTGCAGCATCTGCAGGTACCTCTTTGCATCTTGTGCCTGTGGGTACTCAGCAGATGTGCCATCACCAAAAGGATGCTTCCCCAGGGGAACAAACAGCAGCACAGGCATCTTCTTCTGGCCCTTTCTCTTTCCACTTCTTACATTAGGCAGCTTTTGTCCAACATTCCCATTGCCTTTTAACTTTTTAGCTGTTTATATTAATTTCCTCTGAGGGAATGAGAAGCTCATGTGGATGTCTGCCCCCATGGAAAACAAAAATCCATTTCACTCCCTCTACAATCCCTAAAGAGATCAAAAGGTCTCCCATTTTACTTGTACTTATATGCATGTTGCCTCTTTTTGATATTCCTTTCTCAGCTTCCACTTAACACTTGTTTTTTTCTTTCCAGCCTCAGCAGTGGCCCCTCTTGCTTGCAGCTCCCAGAGCAAGATGTGAGCCCTACCCTCTCCCACCGTTAGTAATTTTGCTGCGCAAATTGAATGGCACAAGGTCACCCAAACATCCTCCCAGCCCTCCTCACTCTCCAAGGGGTGACTGTGCTGTCTGGCCTGGTATACCAGGGACACCAACCCTTTTAGGTCTCAGCCAGGAGGCAGCATTGGGAATCAAAGATCCGTTCTTCAAGAGTTGGCAGGTTTAAAAGGTAGTCCCCTGGAGTGCTGAGACACAGTTCTGACGAGCGTCAAATCTATCTTAAAGTTGGAAATATGATCCAGTTGGGAATGACTGTGATTTAATGCCATCCGAGTATTACGGGGCACATTCTTAAAGAAACTGCTGTAAATTATTTGTGGCTAATTCTGTGTGGATAGAGAGCATGATATGTTCACAAGTACAAGAGCCCTGCTTGTATCTAATAATTGTTATATCTCCTCTGAAATTTACTGCCGATGTCTCAATTTTAACAATTTAAATAACAAGCTTAACCAAGCGGAACTAGGCAAAGGCAGGCTGGCTCCTTTGATGAAAGCAGGACAACTCTTATGTCTGAGTACATTTATACTTTGACATGAGCAGTGACACACAAAGATGAAATCTGGTTAAAGCTGCAGCTTTCTCAGCACTGTGACAGCTTCTTAGTCTAAGCAAACTGTTTCCAAAGTGGGCATAGCTGCTAACTTTACTTAGAAGAATGATTAGGAAAAACTGACTCTGAGAGGCAGGATTAAGGAAGATGCACTGCTGGATACAGAGCAGCCACAGGACCCCCAAAGCAGTGGGATGGCTGTGTGCTTTGATGGCACAGACAGGCTCAGACAGCCTGGCTGTACTCCATGCATGACTGCAGGGCTCAGGAATGGCTTAAGCCCCAGTGCAAATCAGGGGGGTTTGACAAAAGCACGTGTTGCAGATGCTGGAGGGCAATGTTGTGCATGTTTTAATGCTATGAAACATAAGTGGTGATTATGGGGACTAGCCTGAGGTAGCGGATAGTGTCATTTAAAGGGGGCATATGTACCACTGCGGCAAGGAAAACTTTGGAGAATAAGTTCTTCATTGTCCTTGGGACTAATCCATAACAAGAACCCTTCTAAACTATCATCAACATCTACTTGTGGAGTTTCCAATTAATTCTTATGAGAAGAGGAAAAGATGATGCTCTCATTCTCCCTCTGCACAAAACAACACCACTCTTAATTCAAAATTTGTACAAGAATCAATGAAAAGTTCCTTTATCGAGGTATTGTAAATCCCACAGACTTCTTTCTCAGTAGATAGATAAATGACACAAACATAGCTAGAGCTCAGAGTTATTTATCAATCACATACTAAAAATCTTCCCTGAGCTATATCAGGGTTTCTTTACATTAACAACCCAGCTACCTACTTGTGGTTTCTTGTCTGGGAGACAGTTTGTCCTTACCTGTGTATTCCATGAAATCTTGTTAGCACTGGGTCAACTACGCTTACTGTTAGCAGTGGGTGATTCTTATAGCAAAAATAAGGAAAAAGTAAAGGAGAGTCTGAGGTGAAGGAGAATAGGACTTTTCCTCCTGGAAATGGTTTGCTGTTAAAACCATCTTGAAATACTTCTGGCAGCCAGTCCTACTAGTAAAGCTGGCAGAATTCCTGCTATTGCTGCAACTGACATGAAATTCTACCACCCACCTCCCAGAATAACATAAGTTACTGGAGCAAAATGATTTTGTTGCCAGTAAAATTATGTCTATACCAGGAGATTTACTGGCACAGGTTTGTGAATTGCTTGGATGATTTTTTCCACGGCTCTCACCAAAATAGCTAAGCTTTATAGCGCAGTCCAAACAAAAACTATCACCAATGAGAAAGAACACACTGGAGAATAAGGAAAGGCTTAGTGAATGGGAAAAAAAATGGCTCTGTGATGGACACCAAGGATATAAAATGAGCTAGAATGGCAGCTATTGTATTATTTATATGATTTATTGGCATAATTATTCATTATTTATTCTGGGCTTGAAGAGACACAGGCATCAGTCAACTTCAAATCCTTCAAGATGCCAATCTTATAATGAGAAGGTAGACTTTTCTTTAGGTTAGTTGGTTTCAAAATATTAACACAAATGAAATAGAGTCCATCAGGTTCGTCAGCTGCCTGGTTAATTCCCCTAGACTCCAACCACATTCCTGATGTCATATTTGTTAAACCTCAGGTATCCATGAAGTTATAACAAGTCATGCAATTGTGTGTGGCTGATTACAGTCTTTGTGTACCTCTTTTCTCCAAAAAGTTATATCTATTTCTCCAAGAAGCTTCTTTTCACTTACTTTGTGTTTTGGAGAGGGACCAACAGGTAGCAATCTCAGCCCTCCTTGCAGAGTCAACCAACAGCTCATAGCACTTGCAGAGAGGAAGGTTAAGTCGCAACCTAGCTGAGAAAGCATTAGAAACCCACCCAAAGACAGGATGAAGACCTCTCTGCATGGTGTGTTCATGCCTTCATTATTTTGTGTACAGACTCTAGGTTCCTTCAATGGAACACTGGTTTTTTGAGCAGAGCAAGAGGCAGTGCAATTATCATGGTTCCTAATGCAAGTCCTTTTCTCCAGGCCCCTGCTATTGAGCCCCTCTCTCTAGCCAGACACTTTCCTGGCCCAGACCAACGTCTGCTTTGAGTTGCTGGTAGCTAAAGCATTAGAAGGAAGAAAATTATTTTCCTTGGACCTAATGTAACAGAATCACAGAATATGCTGAGTTGGAAGGGACCCACAAGGATCATCGAGCCCAACTCCTGGCCCTGCACAGGACCATCCTCAAGAGTCACACTATGTCATAGATTATGCAAGTCTTTAGTCCCTTATGTAAGCCAGGACAATTTTGGGCCAGCAACTGTAGAAAATGCATTTACACTAGGATAGGATAGATAGATAGATAGATAGATAGATAGATAGATAGATAGATAGATAGATAAATAGATAGATACCACAACTGTGAAGAAGAGAAATGACTGCAGTAATGAATTCTTTCTCTTGGCCCTTTATTAAGTCCAACCTGGTTTTGCACATAGGAATATATTATAAGCTTTGGTTTGCTTCATAAAAAGTATGTGCCTTTCATGTACACCAGAACTAGTGAAACCCGAGTTCTTACATGTTTGTGTCTTGTATTGATGTCTAAGAAGCTATAAACTCCAGTCAAAGTGTTTCTCACAGCTAAACTTTACAGTCTGTCTTTGTTCCCCTTCTCTTTCCCTTTCCCTTTCCCTTTCCCTTTCCCTTTCCCTTTCCCTTTCCCTTTCCCTTTCCCTTTCCCTTTCCCTTTCCCTTTCCCTTTCCCTTTCCCTTTCCCTTTCCCTTTCCCTTTCCCTTTCCCTTTCCCTTTCCCTTTCCCTTTCCCTTTCCCTTTCCCTTTCCCTTTCCCTTCTGGACTGAATAGTTTTGTTTGTTGTTGTTTTTTGTGTTTGTGGTTTTTGTTTTGGTTTGGTTTGGTTTTTTTCTGGGAGAAAACAGTCACCTTTCTTGCTTGATTAACATTTTGTGGCTTTAGATGAGCTATCTTCATGAAAGGTTGGATGGGCACCAAAGCCAGCTCGGAGGTGGGGGTGGCAGAGCACGGCATGGCTGGAAGCAGTGTTGGCAGGACCAAGACTGATCTTTTCTGCAGGAAAAAAGTTGTATTGCTCAGTCATAACATTACATCCCACCTCATATCTATTCCATCTCTGTGCAAAAGCTGTAGGAGTTACCATACAGTTTGGGTAAGACCCAAAACCTATAGAGTGTGTGGAAACCCAGCTAAAAGCACATACATCTAAACTTAACATTACTTGGATCCTGTAGATAGGAGCATCTTCATATAGATAATGTCAGCCACAACAGTGTTCTGCAGGTTCACTTTAACAGAATTCCTTGTTTCAGGATATCAAGGTTTTGGGAGCTGCCTCCCTCCCTCTGTTCCTTCCTTCCTCCCTTCCTTCCTTCCTTCTTTTTGCTTTTTTTTTTTTTTTTTTTTTTTTTTTTTTTAAAGAGAGATTCACTAGAATATAAGATCAAAATACTTGTTGCAGTAAATTTAAATAATAGTCACTGGATAAGCAGACCACGTTGGTTAGTGCATATAGTACATTTTTATTTACTTTTTCCTGACACTAACATTTTTATTTGGGGTCATTTGCTTTTACAATCCTTCATTTTTATTCTCCTTTTGATCTGGGTTTATGAGATCTCATCAATCACAGTAAATTTCAATCTGTGAGGAGACAGCCCTCAATTCAGACAACTGTAACAAACAATCAATAAGATTATTTTGCCTTTAATGATTCACCTGCGTGAAAATCAAAAATTGCTCTCTTCATTAGACCTTGCTATAAGCATGCCCTCTTTTCCTCCCTGGATATTTTCACAGCTGACAAGACATGTGCCCGGGTCTTGAACCACCAAATATTTGAGTGATTCAGATTGCTGTGCAGTGCAGAGGGCCAGACACTGCAGCACAAGAGAAGTCAGCCTTGCCCTGCAGCCCCCTGTTTGTCCCACATGCACAGAGAGCCCACACAGGAGGGGCAGCAGGCTGAGAGTGTCTTGGAACAAGGAGGGAGCATGAAGACAGAACTCTTCCCAGCAGAGCCCTCTCCAGCACTTCCACAGCCATGTGGACCAGCTGGCAGGGGAATTTAAACCCTCGAGGCAAGGGCTCCTGCTGGAAAGGGGCCCCATGGCACATCATTCCCTCTGTGGGATTCCTCTCCAGGTCATCCTGTAGGAAGCATGGAAAATGCATCTGCTTACCAGCACAGCATGCCCGTTGGGCCTTCTTCATCCTGTAAATTTCCTTAAAGTGCATTATTGTCCACGGTGCTTACAGACACAGGGAAGGAGAAATAGGACTGTATACTTACGCTGGCTTTTCATTTTGTTTTCAAATTACCATGCAAATCTCTCAACTTTTCATCTAATTTAGTTGAACCCTCAAATTCCTCATGAGTGCAAGCAGAGGGTCTGGCCTCCGATGAAGTTACTTACAGAGATTTACTGCGTAATTACTGCGGAAATTATAGCTGTTGTTCATTATTAATATTTTATATTATTTAATTCATTTTATTAAATAAGAGTAGCAATAATTTAGACCAAAATATTTTGGAAGGTTAATAAAGACTAGAGACCAAATCTCTCTCTTATGCAGTCCTCAGTTCAGAATCATGTTGTGCCAATAACTGCAACAATGGAATAACTCACAGGAGATCCTGGCACAAGGCATAGCTGAAATCTTTGTCCCAAAAGTCTACAGCAACATAGTCACTGTCTTTTCAGGGACAGAATTTCAGACAAAAAGCCATTTCTATTATATGCTAAGGAACATCTGACCTTGAATCAGAGATGAACTCCAGCCAGAAATAAGAAGAAAAAGGTTTTCTTCAGAAGTTGACTGAAAGTTTGATTAGCAGAGATGATAACTCAGATTATAAATATTTCCCAGACAACAAACAAAATGAAAATACCCAACACATGCAAAACTGAGATAGAACAAAACCAGAAGATAACTATCTTCTAAATCAAACATTCCTGCTGCAGTCATTGCTCCAGTGACACCAGGGTCTAAATGATCACAGCAGAAGTGGGTGTAAGTAACTCTGGTCCGAAGATGTTTTTGAAAGGTGGTAGGAGGGTTCCAAGATGCAAAACACACACAAAAATAAGTAGCTGATAACAATTTCTAACTCAGCCAACACTCCTTTTTTCCCCTCACTGTTTTGGCACTGAGGAGAGGTTCAGGTTAGATATTAGAAAAAGGTTCAGGTTAGATATTAGAAAAAAGTTCTTCGCTCAGAGGGTGGCTGGGCACTGGAACAGACTTGCCAGAGAAGTGGTCAGAACACCAAGCCTGACAGAGTTCAAGAAGCGTTTGGACAATACTCTCAGACACAGGGTGTGACTCTTGGGGATGGTTCTGTGCAGGGCCAGGAGTTGGACTCGGTGATCCTTGTGGATCCCTTCCAACTTGGCATATTCTCTGATTCTGTAGTATCTTTGTTAGTCCACAAAAACCAATTCTTTATAAATACACCAAATAGTAATCACTAGTGTTGTAACTTTACTGACTACTGTGTGTGCTTGTTTGCACGAGGGAGAATTTGACCTCCTTAGCCCCACTCTAAATTATTGGAAACAATTGAATTTATAGTTCTTTTATAGCATAAATACACACATAAAATTTTGAGATGTTTAGGAAAACTTAATAGCAGAGCTTTGTGTAGCATCTTGCCTAGGCAGCACAGATAGAGGCCACTTCTAATGTTCCTCCAGAGTTTACACAGAATACAAAGATTCCTTTGTCTTTTCTTGCCTTTGTTTTTGCCTCTGGTACCAAAGTTTGTTGGTACGATCCTAAATAAAAAAGGGTTGCTTTTCCAATCCATCAGAATTGCTGTATGAACACATTTTGCACTGTAGCCTTAAAAGTAGTTGTGCTTCTTGCTTTTGTTCTTTCATTATGTGAGACTCACAGTTATTCAGTATTTTATTCTCATTAGAACACTGCTTGTCACATGTTTTCAGCAGATACATTCATCACCAAGGTCAAAGGGTGAATATCGTGATCTATTATGCTTAGAGGAATCTAATGAAAAGCCACATAATTATCCAATTTTAAGAGAAGCATGTTAAAAAAAAGAGGGGGGGGCACTTGCTATAATTTAAATTGTTTTGTTTCCCTGAAGCAAAATTCAGCACCTGATTGACAGGACATAATGATAATTCTTATTGATATGGTGATGTTAATTGGGTAGAGATATTTAATAAGTCCCATATTCCTGAAGTAAATGCATGCTCTTAACCTGCACCTGAACCTGATTTTTGATGCAGTCTGAGGATGAGGCAAAGATACAGATAACTGAGCACAAGTGGATTTTCAGTCTTGTGTGGCAGAATGGAAATTGGAATCTTCAGAATCTATTAGAAGAACAATTCTGCAGTTGCTCACACTTTTATAAATTATGCTGTATATGATGCTAAGAAACAAAGTCAGGAGTTTCAATTGGGGAAAATTACCATGACTGTACTGCATCTGCAAGAGGAGGCTTTTTTTTCCTTTTCTCCAAAAAGGGGTTAAATACCAGTTTGCATTTTAATAGAGACGTACTTAAAGAAGATGAAAAACATTCTATCACTTAACCCACTGACTGGCTTGTCCTCTAAATGTGGGACAAATAGCAGAAACAATAGACACAACAGAAGCATGTAAGGCAGAAAGCTACAAACAGCAGAACCATTTAAATGTATTTTACATTCAGATTTCCATTTTGGTGATAATCACCAGCTGTAACAAGAACAGGGTGGAAACATGAAGGGCTACTGAAGTGGTTGAGAACAGGAGTGTGTTTCAGAAAGAAACAGGTTATATATCTGGATTTCCCCTGAGGACACATGCCTTGACATTGACTAAGTTCTTCAACCTCCCTGTGTACCTTAATTCTTCTCTCTTTGCAATGGAGATAATGATTCTTTTTTTCTTCTTTTCCTTTCTTTTTTTTTTTTTTTTTAACACATCAAGTTGGAAGCCCACAATTTGAATAATGTGTTGGGATTGATCCATTTGGGGCTTGATAGCCCCAAGATGCTCAGCACTTCAAACACTGATTCATATTTCAGCACATGCCTGAAGCTCACTGGGATCTTCCATGCATTAAGAACTAAGCACATACTTACTTGCTCCGCTACAAGGTGCCCCCAGTGTGCTGCAGGGAAAAGGCTTCAGTTCACCCTGAGGAATATGTCAGAGGGCTCCCTGTGTTAAACACACTGAAATCACAGAACCTGATGTCCTTTGCTGCTAATGCTCTTCTTTCAGGAGCCGTACTATGACACTGCAGGCACTCAGAGGGGTGACAGTACCTCTTGCTGTCCACCCAGAAGAATCCATAGCTGATTCAACAAGGTGTTGATGTGTAAAGTAAAGCCACATCCTCCCTTTTCTTGGGATGTGGAGAACTTGGCCTTGCCTATGCTTACCGTATCAGAGAGCCTACAGAGCTAGTCATGGTTGAGCACTGGACCAGGTCCTAAGGATCTATCTCTGACACCTGCCCCAACATTGCCACCCTGTAACTGATACCAGCCCAGCTCGCTAAGCAGGGCTGTGCTTTGTGGTCTCACTCCATCAAAGGCAGAGAGGGGGGTGAGGATGACAGTTATCCAAAAGAGCCGAAGGGTGTGAGACCTCCCAGCAGAGTTTTTCTGCCAGCTGCCCCTACTATAAACTAATGTGTGTGCTGCCCTACGCATGTTTATTTCTCTCCGGAGGAGGAGGAGGCGGGTTGGGAAGCCTGGAGCTTGCTCCTGGCCACCCACAGAACAAAGGCCTGGTTGTCCTTCTCCTGAAATCCAGGACAGAAACAAAATTACTTCCTCCAGAGCAAGGTGGAAACAGGGTAGAGACTGTGGCTTGGAGGGGAGCCACAGGGTTATAATGCCTCCCTGGGGTGCTCTGGGTTTGGTACAGCGTGTGTCCCACCCTGTCTGGGGGCACTGACCGAATACAAACCCAAACTCATGAGGAGGGCTGGTCCTTACACTTCAGGTTTAGCCACACGCTTTTTGCAGTTCCTGTAGTCTGGAAATTGATCCTGTTAATGTAATTCACAAAGACTTGCAATTTAGGACTCAGAATGTTCCACTATGGTAGCAGAAGTGACTTAAGGAGCAACCAAGATTAATGAAACAATCAGGGACAAATCCAAAATGAGGCAAGCAACTTCAAAAATTATATATATGCAGCCTGACCACAGAGGGGAGGATAGGAGATAGAGTGTTTAAAATTGAGTAAAACACCCATAAACTAAACCCCAAATCACATTTCTAAACATTAATAACACTTTAAATAAGCTGCTATAAAGCTGCCAAAAATAATATATTAACTTTGAAAATAGCATTTACAGCACTTACACATAAAACTGAATGCACTTGTGGTCCAATGTGTAGTGTGCTCATTAGATGAGCAGCCAAGGATCAATAACTCTGCAGGACAACTGTTAAGAATGGCTTAGATAAGATAATTTCAGCCTCTATTTTTTATGAACATGTGTAGTAGTTGGAAGTACCTCATGTAACAGCCTCCTAGCTTTGGATTTGGTTTTCATCTTACAACATGCAGGCAAGAAATTATTATATTTTAAATGTACATCTTGCAGTCAAATATTTCCTTGTTAAGTGAAACTATTATCAGAAGATGCTAGCTGTTTATTTTTAAAGACAGTCTCTGGATAACAGGACAAGGAGTGAACATTTTGAAGAGAAAAAAATGTACTTAACTAAGTGCCACAAAGGTCAGTGGGCATACACAGGATAACTGTACCAACTTCAGCCACTTCACTGAGAAATCAGAGAATCATAAAATCATTTAGTTTTAAAAAGACCCTTAAGATCATTGAGTTCAACCATTAAAATGAAAGTACAGTACAAAATACATCATTTTCATAAAGAGCTAGTCTTCAGCAGACTCCCCCATCATTAAAAAAAAAAAGTCTGAAGATAAAAAATCAAAGCTATTTTGGCCACCGAACAATCATGCCATGGACCATGGACAGTGCTTCTGAGACTGCACTACAAATAGTGTTCATACATGCTCCAACTGGGAAAAAATAATGCTAAAAAGCTCTATATCATCTTCATGGGTTTTTTTTGCACTGATTGTTTAGCAGACTTGTACTTCTTTCCATCAGAACTGATATATCCATCTAAAGAACCCTTACAATCAAGTCTTTAAAATATTGGACATCTTTCTACGCACTGAGAATGCCCATAAAGAACTAACAAAAATAACTAAAGGTCAAGAGGGATTGATGTGTAAGGAAAAAATAATGAAATAAATTGGGATTGATCTTGAACTGATTAACTCAAAGCAGCATATTGAAGACAGTAAGATTTTACTATTTTAGATCCATTGTAAGTGAATAAAGGCCCTTTATTATCTGACTTGAAGGTAAATGGGAGGAAGTTACTGTAATGCGAGATGGCCTATTACGTCAGAGAGGGGAAGAGATCAGATATAGACTAGAATATAACAGTTTGCAGGGTGGCAGATCTATAAACTATATTCTTAAAGGTATCACAGACATGTCGTATGAAAGGGTCTCCTTGAAATCCAGCTACTTGGGCAATTCCTACATTGAGTGGATAGGTCTAAGGATGCACATATCCTTTGGTGGCCCACATACTGGATTTTTCTTTCTACAAAATCCAGTGTGAAAGCAGAAAAGAAGCCACTTTCAGCCTGTTCTCACATATAAGTGAAACACATACCCAGACTCATGAATTTTGATACGTTTCTGGATCCATTGACACAGACATAGTTCTGATTACCACTTGAAAAGACAATTCAGATTCTGAAGAGGCAAGAGGATCCTGGAGCAGGCTGTAGGGATTTGCCCAGTAACAGAGCCTGACAACTTTAGTAAGGGCAAATATCCACTCTAGAAATGGAGTAGTCAAGGAAATATGTCTGCAGAGGCCATAGGATCTTTGACAGATCAAGCAAGTTCATTTTTATAGGCATGACTTGCTGTACCTGAATAGAAGTTGAACCCAAACAACTCTAGGCTTTATGACAGTGCTCTTTTCTGGTCAGAGATCTGCTGGACCTCCTGGAAGAAGCAGAGTCACTGACTTAGCCTGATTCCACAGATATGACCAGATCTGCATCAAGGTTTATCACCGCCAACAAGAAATTCAGAATTCAGAGTCCAAATTCTCATACATGTTATTCTGTGTAATTATCATGAAGTGACCCTAAAGTTTATGGATAAGGTCATTGGAGAAATTCCCCTGTGCAGGGACACTGTCACACAGAGGCAGTTAAGACAGTACAATACCCTTCTGCACAGCTTTGCCTGTAGTTCCATGGCTAACGAGAAGGGACATACCAAGATGGGTTCAGAAGAAGGAGGTAGACAGCAGTGAGGCATAACACAACAGCACTGTGTTATGTACTACAGTCCTTTTTACTTGCTAGATATCTAGCTGTTATAAATTAACTCAGAGCTAGAATGCTCTATGGTGCTAAGATGAGTTTAACAGAGTTAAGAATTAGGGTCTGCACCATATGAAACTTGTATGTCCCTCACTTTTGACCACAGAAGAGAGTCAGCTTCAAAGCTGGAGAAGAAGCCTTCATTAGGTACAACACGACATAATTAGACAAAACAGTGTAAATGATGGCTGAGTTATGTGAGATGTTCAAGTTTCTAGTCTATCACAAACTTTTTGTGGAGCCTAGAGCAAGCTAGCTACCCAGCTGTCCTCCCTGCTTCTTCCACAAAACTGGAATAGCAATACTTTCCCTTTTCCTTTTAAATGGATGAAAATGATCATGCAGCTGCAGAGGGGATCTTCTGCTTGGCAGGTAGCTTGACAGAAGGATTTCTTACAAAGTTGACCCAAAAGAGTTGTGAAATCCTGTCATTTGAACTGTTCCCAGACGAATGAATATGGCCTAGGAGAAGCCTGTCTCAACAGGCTGTTGCAAGTAGATTGAAAGTTAAACTTTTGCACCTTGTAGACTATCCTTTTGTGTCAAGACAACAGATCAGATAACTTTGATTTATGAGAAGCAAATCCTGAGAAGTGCTGGACATGCCTAACAAATTGATGGGCGACACCTACCCTGAAATGCTCCCAGACTAAGAAAACTGTGCAACTCAGAAGTCGAGTACAAGACTACAACAAAAGGCAGATAACTCCAGAGCTGACTAGTCTTAACAATCAGGTACTGAATTCCAAACCCCAGCCAATGCCCTCTAAATCATATTTCACTATAGGAATCCCTTTGCTCCTGGGATTAGTTTAGTCACCTCGCATGTCACAGCCCAAATCCACAGGGAACAGCTACCAAAATGATTGTTTTGACCAGGAGTCATAGATTGTAAGCTTTTATCACAGTAGCCTGTGTACTTGTGGCATAATAGGAGATTAGGACTCACTTGAGAAAGAAATAGCTTGTCACTGCATCGACCAGAAGGTCGTACAAGTGACCAGTGTTGCCATCATCTTGGAACAGGGGCAAGTTTCAGGAGAGACAAGGAAATTACTGTAGCTATTGAAGAGACATAGGCTGCCTCCCTACTCACACCTGGCCAGTTACTTTAACCATCAAGTTAAGGTAGAAAATTGCATGACAGATTGAAGATATGTCTATGTCAAACTGTGAACTCCATTTTGTTCTATGAAATGTGTTTTGTGTTAATGCCTTTATATGCTGCTGTGACCTTCATTGAAGAATGTCACCGTGTGTCGGACTGCAAACTCATTTGTAATTATAACATAGATTTTACTGCAGAAGCAAACAAGACATCAGACGTAAAAAGCTCTTTCCTATGGGAACAAATGCATTTTACTGGATTTTGTCTTTGGATAACACTCTCTCCCAGCTAAGGAGGAGGTTGATGGTAAAGTCTGGAAGAAGAAGCATATGGAGCAATTAAAGCAGAGCTCAAATGCAAGCAGGCTGGAAGAAAACTTGCTGACTCTTGGGCTTACAACTTCCTCAGTATTAGACTGCAGGAGAGTTGTGCTCAAGATTTGTGTACTTTCTAGAGTGATTTGCTAACAGTGAAGTGTTTGAAATTAAGAACATCCTTTCCTCCTGATCCACTGTTCCTGGGATGCTGCTAGAGTGTCCTGCATGTAGGGCCTAGGGAAAACTGTCTAAGCAGCCACGGAATTGGGAAAGCAGAGATTAATTTAGAGGGGCATACCTGCACTCAGAGGATCATGCCCACAAGGGCTAGAACTAGGTAAAACCACCAATTTATAGAGATGTATCTATCAAATTTAGAGGAAAAGATGATTACATTGTATTTGCCAAGAGGGTAATACTCACTGCAGATGGTTCTGACCATTGCCCCTCTGCATGTGAAATGCTCTTCACTCAGACCATGCATCCAGACCTAAAGCAGTGGTTTTAAAGTTGAACCTTCCAAAAAGAACCTCACCCTATGCTTGTGTCAGCAGGAAAAGGACATCTACATACTGTTCAAACAAGTAAGACAGATGCACTGTCTAATTCAGGGGGACTGATTATAGGTTGCTGTGCTGGCCATAACAAGTTGTGACTACCAGGAGACCTTTCCATGAAATGCTCTAGGACAATCCATAAGTACTGCTCCTCAGGAATTTCCTTCTGACAGTTGTTCTGCCTAAGAACCAGTGAGGTTTGGCAGCAAAATCTATGAGGGACAAATGAAAAAATGTTGAATTACACAAAAATAAAAGGAAATAGTCTCTTCTGCTGTAGGACATGCCCCCCTGGTGTCCCTGCTAGGGGTTGAGATTACAGTCAGAATCTCCCTGTTTGAAAATCTTATTTCATCCTTTCTTTTTCCTTCTATGGATGAAGACAGAAAACTGCACCCAAATCTGGAACTGGTATTGAGGCAGCTTACCCATCAAAAACAGCAGGGGCTGAGGGTCCTTCTGTTTTATCATGTCTGATTATGGTTTGATGTACTCACAGTAAAATTCATGGGAAGAAATAGCATAGTCATGGTGATTTCCTTCCTGAATTTTAAAGGCCCACTATATAAAATTAAAGATGGTAAAATCTAGACCTTTATTTAGTCTCTCTCTCTTGACAGTCATGTCTGTGTGAGCCAGAGACTGAAGGGAGGCATTCAGTGACCGTGTCAGAAAGCTCTGTGTGTCTTCTTGTCAGATGCCCCATGAGAGAGAAATGCCTTTCATTACAAGTCTAGTTCAAGGAAAAATAGCAATAAGATGAGAGAGAAATATAAACAGATAAACTCACAGTCAGTCTGGCTGTATATTTTTTCGGAAAATTTCTCAGGTGTCTGTGCCCAAGTGTGTGGATGCTCCAGCAATGGGATGAAATTGGAAGATTTTTTTTTGAAATCCGCAATCACATATCCAAACTAATCCTGCCTAACTAGTAAACAAGATGTGAGTTAGGACAAATACATACTGTCAGATGTAATACAGTGAAACAAATCACATTTTATCCTCCTTCATCTGATTATTTCCGCATTGTATTGTTTATCCTTGTAGACCACAGAATTTTGGACTGTGAGCTGGGATATGCTCTTGGCAGTATTTTCTGGAATATAAGAAATGTTTTTGAGTCTATCTAGGTAATTTGTGGGTTTTACTTCTCCTAATGGACCCAAGGGCACGTTTCTGCTGAATTCATCCAGGGCAAGAGACAGCAAAGCATGATGCATGGTGCTTCTCGTCAGGACACAGGGTTAGCTAAAAGGAGTGGAAGGACATAGCTTGAGTAAAAGCAAGAAAAGGCAATGGAAGTTCGCTGGAGAAAATTATTCAGATCTGAGCAAAATTTCTCAGTGGAACATAACAGCAACCACCTCTTTCAGCTATTTTTAGATCAAAATACTGCGGAACAACACACATACTATGTTTCTCAGTGCAGAAGAAACATATGGCATCTGTATGAATAATCTGTGTTTTACAATGTGGGTATATGGAGAAGTACTTTTACTCACACAAACTGACAGAGAAGGTCATCATATTTGACAATGAATATACTTGTGACAATGCTGACATGCTCCTGGGGTTGCAGAAACACATATGTTCATTACAAATGGGTTATAACAAAGAAAAAATGTCTGAGTCAAGTTCCAAACTTGAAAAGCACGTGAAAATATGGTGAGCCTAATTTATATATATTTAAAAATAAGACTCATACCTACTAGACATAGGATCTATTACAACTAACATTTGCTGTAGAAAACATACATTGAAGATTTTTTTACCCTGCATTCTTACAATTTGCTGCACATATGGTATTTCTACACATGCTGCTGCTACCTCTGTAATACTAAGGTACACTGGGAGTAGCATAAGGTCAAAGTCTGAATGTACAGGACAGAAAGAAAGACTGTATTTTCTGTCCTAGTATATTGGCTGAAGAGCTGAATCTCGCTGGACTGGATCCAGTTCTCACTGAAGGGAATGAAACAGAACAGTGCAGCCAGCTGGACTGCTTGTCCTAAATCAGGCAAGATTCGGCAGCCTGAGGGTGGACCCACAGTGCAGGACCCACTCTACAGCTGCACCCAGAGAGCATACAGTGCTCTTAGTAGTATGTACACTAAATGCTGCTTTTGAATATACTCCGTATGTCTCTGGAAGAACCAGTCGTTTATGACCTTAAAACATATACCTCATCCACTTCTCCTCCCCTGCCACTGGGCCAGAGGCTTTAGCAGTTTAATTTATCCAATAATGAAGTAGTGCCTGGTCCTTGGTTTCTTTAAATGAAAAGTTCCTTTACAAATGGAAGGAAAAAAATATAGATTCCTTCTTAAAGAATCCCAAAGACTTGTCATAAACAACTGCAAAATCAGGGTACAGATTTAAACTTTTTGCTACTACTTTTTTACAGGAAAGATATCCTTACTGTAAGTATTAAATATTAAAAATTAAGCGATCAAATGCTTCATGATATTCACAGAGAGCTTTCTGCTTTTACATAGGCTTTTACCTGGGTACATGTAGAGATGCCTACATGCATGCACGCTCCAAAAGTTAGATAGACATACATTCATGCAGTCACCGTTTATCCTGCAAAGACTACACCTCAGCTGGGATCATTCAGACATACTCCTTGGTGCAAAAATGCTGATTTACATAACTGAGGCCCTGGCCCTGGAAACACTGCTGATCCTGTCATTGTTGCTTCCTGTTTCCCCAGCCATTTCCAAGAGGTGGAATAACACATTATGGAATTTTCAAGCCTAACTCCCAACCCCAGGAAACCCATCAAGCTAGGAGTGCCAACGCTGGACGTCTGCAGTGCGGGGCAGCATAGCAGTTATGAGCAGCGACTTACAGCAGCCCCCCTGGCACCCCACAGAAGATGGACTGCTCTGCCCTGCTCTGAGAATGTGCTCAGGCACCACTTCCTTGGAGTGCCACTTTAGCAGTGGTCTAACACAATACATCTCAAGGAGCATTTATGCTGTGTTCACTGCGCATTCAACTGTGGCCACTTCAAAGGTTTAACCAAGTATTTTATGGCCATGGTAAAGGGTTCTTATTGATTTAAATTGCAAGCCTGGCTCCCATCAGCTTCACTTGAGGGCAAAAATGCAATAAAATATCCCACACTAGAGGGGCAGACGTATCACATTCAAAATCTTGAGACATCCTTTTCACTATTATCACCTTCAGTGGTGTGCTGTTTTTCCTTTTTTTTTTAAGGACGAGGTTATCACAGACATTTCTTCATCTACAGATTTGAGAGGGGCTGCCTCTAAAACTTGCCAGCAGGCCCATTCAGCAGTAGGCGTGAACCAAACCCTCGTGTGTAACTTCACCAGGATGACATTGATACATTGGCAAATGTTAGCACAGAGTTGTAGAGTTTGGTCATTAAATCATTTGTGTACACTGCAAGCAAACCCCAGGCAACTCAGAGAAGTATGGGGGTCCTTTCCCTGTCCCCGGAATCCTCTGCCATCACTGGCGTACCTGCTGCCATGTCAGGGAACCCCGCTCCAGTCTGGGAAAGTCCTTCCACTTTGGCATGGTTTTAATAAAGGAGAAATGTTGTCACTTCAGAGCATTTTTTATCATCTTCTCGTCACAGAGATGCTCTGTTGCAGCCACAAAGGAGGTCTCCTTACTGGAGCTGTGTGAAAAAACAGACAATACTTTTTTCTGTACTTCACAGGCAGTTTCTTTAAAATAATTTACCTGAAATGCACCCGAGGTGAAGATAACCTCCGGACACATCCGCAAAATAGGAAACGATTGCTAGGTATCTGACATTTGAAATAACATGTTTCTGGAGGGTTGACATTACAAGAGTCATTTCACTTCAAAATGTTATTCCTAATGTAATTTTTTCAAATTCATAAGAGGCGCTTGCTAGGATTCAACGCAGCACTGGAGTCACTCGAAAGACAGAGGTCAAATTCATTTCATTTCTTTTATGTTTTCCTCTCCTCGCTAGATGAAACAAATGATTGAGCCGGGAACACTTGGCAGGTCGGTGGCTGTGTGCGGCGGCGCCATCGCAAGATCGATTTTCCCCATCCGGGGGGCTTGGGCGGCGTGGGTGACATCTGTCGCGGTTGTCATGGCAGCCCGTGGCGCGGCCGGGGTCAGGCCTGACAGGGAGGGCCTCCCTGCCTCCGCCCGATGCGCTTCAAGGTTAACAGCCAATGGACCAAAGAAATAGGCAATTATAGTGCAGTCAATTCTGGTTAGGGAAATACCCGAGAAGTAAATATATCTGATCAGAGGATGAAAATGAAGCAGCCCGGTGCTGTGGGCGGGGGGGTGGCAGTGCCCTCCGGGCATGGGGCTGTGCCCTCCCAGACTTAGCGGCTGCCATCACCCATCTACAGTTCTGCCTCGTGGGCAGAAGGTGCAGAGGGCAGCTCTCCTCTTTTGCCTATGGATGGTTTCTGTCTGGGTCTCCAGCCTGGTGAAGGGCCAACACTATCTCCAGGGGAAATTTTCCCTCTCGACGAGTCTGTGACTGTCTGTCTCATGCCTGGACACTTGTAGACACTGCACAACCCACCCAAGGGGTCTAATCAATGGTTTCAATAAATTATACCTCCATCTAACCAGCTACACGTGTGTATTCTAATGTTTATACCTTTTCTGTGGATAGGCTGGTTGTTCAAGCAATAGGGGGCAGAGGTGAGGGCTCCACAGCTTCAGCGCCTTAGCAGGAGTGGACATCAGCCCTCGAGGCAAACCAAGCCACCATCATCCCCAGCAGGGCACTGCAGCAGAGTGTCAGAGCCCAGCACCTTCAAAGCGTCATAGTCTGCCTCTGCTTTGTCTTCCCTGAAGAGAAGGGTAAATGTAGGAGGCTGCCCTAGAGCAGCTGTGATGCAGATGGGGGAGGAGAAGGCAAGCAGCTGGGTCCCTGGGCTGATGAGGTCCCTGCGCCTTCAAGTCAGCTGTAATGTTTGGGGATGACAGCAATATATTTTCCCCCTTCCACAGGGGCAGGGGTGAGGCATCAGGAGGTAGCACGCAGAGACATCCAAAGATGCCTGGGCATGAGAAGTCCCACAGCATCCAACCCATCTCCACTCCTCAGTGATTTTGGAGATGAGGCTGTTTGTTGTGGACCTCCTGTCCCTCAAGCAATGGATCCCCCAGCTAACTCCAGAGACATGCTGTCTCCTGCACAGATTTCCTGCTGCTGCTGCTGAGAACAGCCCAAGGAGGATGGGATAGAGGCCACCTTAGGGACAGCAGAAAAAGGCTGGGACTAGCTACATGGGCTGCCTCTGCATGCCCTATCATCACAGACAGGCTGGAAACACTTTTCTCTGCCTCTTGATGCTCGTGGAAAGGAGGAAAATCCCCTCTGGCTCAGTGCTGCAAAGGCTGCTTTTGCTGAAATGCAAGCACCAGTTCCTGTACCTTGGGGCAGAAGTCTGCCCAAACCAGAGCCCCTTGTCAATCACTCCTGGCTCCCAGAGGGATCAACACAGCAGAATGGAGGTTTGTTTGTCCCGGCAGCTGCAGCTTCTCCAGAAAGAAGCTTTCCAAATCAATGAAAACATTCAGTTTTAATGACCACAGAAAAGAAATCCCTCAAGATCATGCGTGTGTTTCAAATGATGGATCAAAAGCAATACTGCCATTTCTTTCTGAAGACATTTTCCCAATATCTCAGTGTGGTAACAGACTTTCTCCCTACACTTTTGACTTTAATCCAGAGCTACAACTTGAATAAGATAAAACTTTCGAATTCCAAGAGCATGGGGAACTACAGAAAAATTTTCACAATTCTGAATTTTGTCTGCAATTCCAGTTGATTCATCACATCTTTTTGCCTCTATCTGTTTTCCACTTGATCATCCACAGTGCTCCTGTGTTCCCCCTGCTGTGTGCAGCCATGTGTGGGATCAGAGCAGGGTGCTGAGACTCAGCCTCAATCCTGCGGCCTCAGTGCAGAGGTCCAGCCACTGCTAATCTCCCTTAACAATGTTCATGGTTCAAAAAAAAAAGTTTCTTGCTAGAGTTTATTTGACCCCATCTCTCTTTGTTATCACATTTTGGATTTGTCTTGCACACAAAATAAACATTTTTATGGATCTTGTGTTTCTAAAGAAATTAATGATTGGGGAGCCAAGCTTTGCTGCCTTTTTTTTTTTTTTCTGAGAAGCCTTTCTTCTCATTTGCCCTAAACAGTCTTTTCCACTGAGAAAAGCTTGCATAGAACTGATTGCTGCTCACAAGACTCGTTATTGATGACAAAGGGAAGTAACAAAACCTGAAGATTTTATTTCTTTTAGTTACTAGTGTCTCAGCTGTCGTCCTGGTCTGAGATTCTGTTGATTTCCTGTTTCCCTGCTACCTTTCTGTCGATCTCCTCAGCAAATTGCTTGGGTACCAAATTATTTGGCATTGCCCATCAGATACCCTCTAGATTCATTACATGGCTAATAGTGTCTGTGTTACTGTCTCCATCTGCTGAGGAATTACTTCCAAAGTATACTGTGTTTTCCTTAAGATCTCCCTCTGGTATGCTAAAAAAGAAATATTTAGTCCTAAGAAGGTCACCACCTCTATTTAGTCACCTGTTGAATGGATTCAAGATGCTTTGATTGCAAGCTTTCTGGGGCAGGTTTTCTTTGTGGTACCCATTGATACTCAGCATCTGTTAAAATGATCCTGTACTTTGGAAGGAGTCTTCATCTATTACTGCAGCAGAAATAAACACACAAAAAAATATGCTTCCCAGATCTGGGGTCAGAGTGATACCATTTTTCCCCATTTTGGTCACATTTGTTGTCCCACAAAAAATGATTCATGAAGTCATTTAATTTCTCAATCCTTTATGTGATCTACGCAGCAAAATTTATAATGCCTATATACTCTGTGAAAGGCACCAGCATGTTGCAGCATTTTAACCTTTTAAATATTCCGTATTTCAGCTGGCTAGCCATCCTACCCCTTCTGCACAGTTCACTGCAGCTGTAAATAGTGGAGGGAGAGGAATAGACAGCCAATCAAATTACAAAAAGCTGAAAAGGTCAAAACTGCACAATTTACTACTACCTTTTCCAAAATACAGGAGACTTTAAGATCCCATTATTTTCTCTTGAAATACTTAATTAAAAGAAGCAAAAATTGTGTAAAGGAATATGTGGGTGGAAAAATTAGTAAGTCAGTCCTTGTGTAATATGTGTCACCAGTGTAACTGTTTCTTTACAGTCCTAATGTCAACTACTTCTGGTCTTTCTCCATTATTAAGAGCCAGTCCTGCAGCTGCCTTCCTCAATTTTCTGTAGGGCATCCCAGTGACGGGCTAGTCCTTAGCTCTCCACCCTTCCTCTGCTTTTGATCTGTTCTTATGAGCGATTCAGTGAAAAACTGGCAATTTTCTTCAGGGAGATAAATTTTGCTAACACACAAAAATTCACTGCACAGCTTCCATTGTACTGCAGAGTGGAGGACACCAATACTTAGGAAAGGAAGAAGACAAGAATCTATCCTGAGATATGCCACCCCTAGACAACACTATAATCTGCATTCACTTGAGTGATATGCATGGAGCCCTCTTTTAGGTTGAAGATGACACTGGAAAATGTTCCTCCCTCTACATTTGCAACACCACCTCCATATTGCAAGTCAGTTTGCTCTTTTTCCTGGCAGGATCAATGTCTGCAGCGTTGCACTAGCATCCCTGTCCTCTCCTTGCAGCTGTCCTTCCATCCATTGTAAATAATTCAAAAAAATTCCTGCTGTAGACAGAAAGTAGCATCACCCCTCTGCTCTTTGGTACACGAAGAAACAGCTCAAGGATAACAGACTGGCACAGCTCTGTCGCCCCCAGGTGTGGGCTGCTCCCAGGACTCCACAAATTGCAAGCTGAAAAGTAATTTTTGTTCTGAGTAACTTACTAAGCCGTTTCAGCATGTGGAAAAGAGACCTCTGCTACTTAGTCATTTCAGTTGACTGCTCTTTTCTGTGCAAATGTTGGCAAATAATCATTAGGATGTGTTTTTTTGAGCCTTCTTGCTTTTTTCCTTCTGTTGAAATCACATTCATGTCATTTTATGAATTTCTGCTTGGATATCTTTGGCAGTAAAATAAAGCAAAAGCAACAGAAAATGAACGGAAGATAGATGCTTTGAGTTTTTTATACACTAGAAACAGGGAAAAGACAAAAAAAATAAATGTAAAAGGCGGAAAGGAAATAACCCCACTCCTGCTTTTCCACAGCTATTTAATGGAAAAGTTTAAAGAGTACCAAAATAGTTTTTCTTCTCTCAGGCCCTACATATATTTTCCTAAGGAAAAAAAATAAGAGCTCATAGAGGCTTACTCATTTGGTCTTATTTTCTTTCCTTTTTTTCTTTTTTTAATAAGAAATTGTGCAGAAAGGATCCCCACTTTTTTGTGTCTGGTCTGTATTGTGCTTGGTAGAGGAGATTTGGATGAGGATGTGCCCTTGTAGTGCTACAGCTCTGCACCAGGACAAGAAATCATCCTGGACACCAGGACACCAGGACACCAGTGGACACCACCTGTCTTCCTCTAGGGCTGAACAGTGGCCCCAAACATGTAACTGGGAAGGATATAACTATACTGGGGCTTGGATGAAGGGGCCTCTGCTCAAATCAAGCTGGCTCAAGCGTTGCCAGTTTAGCTGAGAGGGACTGAAGCTGGAGCTGACACGGCATTGCATCCATGCAGTCAAGAGGCAGAGGTCAGTCACAGAGCGTGGATGCCAAGAAGGAGGCAACAATGTGTAACCTCATGCCCAGGGTACAAGGGACTGACCACAGGTTGCACCAGGCTGGTGGGTAGTGATTCTTCTGAGATTGCCTTCAGGTCATGCTGTCTGAGGGTTCACAAGTATAATGTGGAATCATGTCATTAATAGAAAGGTGCCATTTCCAGATGTCTTTACAAACAGACCAGCTTTCTATTCTCTGGGCTCAAAACACTGAAGAGACAATTCTCAGATATCCTATTTTGTTAGAAAAGCATCTTAGTCTGGACTTTGCATGCTCAGTCATGGGGAAATGGCCCCCACTCCAGGTAAATCATTCTAATGGTCAGTTACTCTCTGTGTAAACACTTCAATGTTTATATGATGAAAGGGAGCTTTTGTCATCAACTTGTAGCCATTTCCTTCTACTTCCTACTTTACTTCTGTTTTCTGCTTCCTCATCTCATTTTACTCTCAACTATTGTTTGTCGTCTTCCCCCTCAGCTTTGCTTCCTACCCAATTGCTATTGTTTCTGTTTTCTCAGCCTTTTTGACCCTGTACTCCTTCTCCTTCCCCATTTCCTCTTACAACATCTGCTGTATTCTGAATTTATCTGCTCTGCAGAATTTCACGGTGTCCAAATACAACCCTGGCACAAAGCTGGCTGTGATTTAGTCACCTGCAATCTGTAGCTTAACTATACTGAAACCCTGTCCTGAACAAAATTCCATCATCATATGAGAGGAATTTCCTGTATGGAAATTATATTATTGGATGAGAAGGGCATTTCTCCCGTGGCAACTCTCCCCCCAACACCCATTCTTTGCAGAGCCAAAAATTGCATTTGCTTCAGTTTAAGAGAATGCCAAGCAGGGCCTTTTGGGAAGGGAAGAAATAGTGCAAAATACTGATAATAAAGATAGATCAAGCCATGACGTAGAACATAAGAACTATGCTCCATTCAATTCAGCTAGGGAGCTCCACTTGTTCAGCACTGTAGGTTATTTTCCATTTGTAATTAGAGCAACAAAGAAACAGCCTTTCCCTGTTCTGCTCCATCAGCACAGCCCCAGCAAACATCCTCATTTTCAATAACTCTTCCCCTTTATCTCACTCTGCCTGATGCCTAATAAGCTGATTGCTATTTACTTTAGACCAACAGCTAATCTGTTAATGATTGATTTTAAATTTTTACAGCCATTTGTCTTTGGCAGGACTTGAGAGTGCGAGCAGCAGTCTTTCCTACCTGATGAATTGGCTTTTCTTTAAAAAAAAAAAAAAAGATTTAAGTCAAAAGTCTTCACTGTTATGTTTTGCTGACAAACAGCTGACACACAGCGAGCAAAGCTTAGACAAAAGGGTAAATCTTCATCTGAAATTTCATCAGCCTTTGTAACCACCAGCAAATAATATAAGTGGACATTTTGTTAATAGTTGTAGAAGGGTAAAGACCTACTTATGAAGTAAAACATAATTGTACTATAAATTCATGGGGCTTAAAATTCTTAATTAACAAAATTGATGCTTGTAATGATGGTAAGGTGGGGAATAAGAACTAATATTGCTACTGTGCTCCAAAATGATCTAAATTGTATACCATATGATATATGTATTACCATGATATATGTCTAAAAGTGAATTTCATTTCCCATTAAAGAACTGCCAAATAGACAGTAGTTATTTTAATTGCTACAACACAGCAGTGCAGTGTAATTTAATCGTTGATTCTAAAAATGGAAAAGTGAATAATAACATCTTGGCCTGTATATCTGAAAAGAATAGAAAAAATTCTATACCAGGAAGCTATGCATATTTATAAATGTTGTTTCTTCAATGAGCCATTTAGGGATAGGCCCTGCAAGGAAATAAATCATGCTTAGAATGCCTATACTGTGTCTTGCCCATAGATCTCAAAGCTCCTTACAAAGCTATGCAAGTTGTGTGATTATCATTTTACAGAGCAGAGAAGCCAAATATCAAAAAGTGATTTCCCTAACATCCAAAATGATCCAGATCCAGAGTTTCCTTCAAGACTCACAATGAAAAAGTAATCCCCATTCAGGAAGCCAGTGAACCCACTTTGTGCTAAACTATCAGCAAGTTCTAATAATAAATGCCTTTTAATCAGTCAACAACCGATTTATACGCTGATCTTCAAAGCTGTTTATGTTCACTTGTGCACACATATGCATCCAGGATCAAGGTATATAATGACAAATAATCTGACAGAAACAGGTAGGTAACCTAAGAGGTTGTGCCCCTGCTCTGTCCCCTCACTGACAAAGAAATAGCAGAGGAGAAGATTGTTTAATCCTCATCAGCCCCATACCACAGCTGTGGTACCACAGATAGTCTCTGGCAAGCTTGAGTTAGGGTAGCCTAAGAACTCCTCCCAAAAAAACCCAAAAGCAGGCTAGTGTACATGGAAGTTGTGAGCCACCATTTCCATATATATATATATATATATATATATATTACATAATTTGGCCAGAACAGATAAGCTGTAACAAAACATAAACTCTGTGTGTACAGCCAAACCTCTCAGCTCCAGACTGAGTTATCCAAAGCTACTATTTTCCAAAAAAATTCTGAACCTGTGGCTAGCTTAAAATGCAAACTGGCACTTTCTCAAAGAAAATGAGCACCAGTGTAACCAATAAAATTTGGGCAATACCAGCACAGGACAGCAACCATCGCTACAGGGGCTTTGCATTCTGTGGACTGGATGCATAATTGCAAAGCACTGAAAAGGAAACACTGAACCGTTTGAAGGATGGGAGCTCTAATCTCATTAATATTTTAGATGCCACAAGACATGGAAGCTCCACCTGCCGTCAGCAATATCATGGAGAGAATCAAGGTGACTTGGGAACAGGACCCATGGGCCTCCACAATGGTCTATTGACCTTCTGGTGAAGCAGATACCGTGTGACAGAGATTGCCTATCTCAGCAGGCAAGATGGAAACAGGAGAAAGTGTTAAATATAACCAGGTAGACAGTGATGAATTGACATGCTGAAAAATCGAATGCTTCAGTAATCAGCCTAAGGATCTGATATCAACAACATTTTTCAGTTTTGTCTGAATTCATTGAAAGGTGTAGTTTAGCAAGCTCACTTCTCGTTGGTAAGACCTTTCATCTTTATGCAGGTTTTCTGATTGGATTCTGAGACGTCATCACTGGGCTCTGTGTCATTGCTGTTCTTTGCATAGAAAACAGAGAAAACTCTTGCATGAGAGTAAAGTGGCCTGAGCAAACCCAGAACTGGAGAAATGACTTGGTTTGCAACATTCATTAAAAAGCATTACCTCACTCCACTTACAGTGAGAAGTTAGGGCCAGATTCAGCCCCAACATTCACACACATGGTTGTGCAAGACCTCCACGTGATTTCCAAAACATAACTGTGGTCCTTATCTGATATCAAGGAAACATCAGCCTGAGAAATGATGGATCTATCTGAGCCTTTGTTGCAAGCTGGAGATGACATTTAATTGAGGCATGCTCCACAGCAGCCCCCAAAGAGAGGATCTTGGAAGGCTGTGGGTGGCCTGGAGGAGCTGATCTCCATAAATGTAGTTTCATGGGTTATTTGCCCAGTTTGAGAGGAGATGAGCCCTCTCAGGAGTTTGGAGGTGAATTCCACCTCCACAGCTCTGAGTTCTTCCCCTGGATTAAATCTGTTTACTAAAAATTTGAAACAATTAAATACTGCAAGTATATTTAGCACTGAAGCTTTCACAGCTATAATTCTAATTACAGAAGTCTAATGAATGTTTTTATGGCTTCATTAAATCTTTGGGATATTTACATTATCCAAAGAAATAATCTCCATCCATTAAGAGTGCATAAATCCTGAACCAGAACTTTAGATATTGCTACAGATATGCTTATTTCATTGCAAAACACATATAGAGAATTTAAAGAAATCCGTTAATAGGATTATATACCTTTCTCCTAAAATATATTTTGAACATAATATTTTATTGTAGAGGTCTGGCTGCTAGCAAAGCAGTACAGGAGAGGACATTCTAAAGTAATTACTCAGATGGTCAAATGGGCAAAAATTATTCAGCTAATGTTTGAAAGATCTTTCATAAGGGAAAAGTTCAGTATAGTTTCCATCTGCATAAAGAAGCCAGGTTCCTTTAATCTCAAAATTAAGTACTAAGGGTACAAATGTCAAAATTTGGAAGTTAAAAAAAAAAAAAAAGAAAAAAGGGGTATTTTTCGGGGTATTTTTCAGGGTATATTTATCTCAGGCATGCACACAGGAATGAAAGATTCTCAAGATAGCTATAAATTGCACATGTAGACCACCAGTTTTGCAACAAGATGTGTGTTTTTTGTGGGATTTATTCTATTACCCAGATAAGGGGGCTGATGTCCTTGGGCAGCTGGGATAGCCTTCAGCTGCCACTACAGATGGGTCTAGATCTCCCACAGCTCCTGTGTCAGCCCACCCAGCCCTAACTGACCCCTGAAATGGCTAAGGACATCTCCGATGGAATGGGACAACCATGATAACTGAGTTTCACCCCATCCATCTTCATATGCATCTCATGCAGCTTTATCCCAGAGTGTGTCAGAAGGTGTTCCCAGTCCCTGAGGAGCTCTTCTCTCCAGACACCCACTGAAAAGTGAGTCTTACTACCTGAGAAAAAACCCCCACTTCTAAGGCACAGGTGTATTTCCTGCGTTCATTCTTTAGTGGCCAATTATGTCCCTTTTCCCTTCCTCACTTCTGAGGAAAAACGAGCCTCATATCCTTCCCTGACCTGACTCATTCAGATCCAAGTAGATCCTGATTGCCAAACTGAAATCAAGAACGAGCTTTTCCTTTCCCTTTTCCCTTCATTTCTGCATCTATTTCCTATTTGGACTGTGCATTCTTCTATATGTACCAGGACTATGGCCACATTCTTTTATTCTTTAACGACTTGAGAGATGGGGCTCTAATTTGCAGCGTGATTTTGACCACAGTAGTAATTGGCATTCTCTAGGTTTCTCAAGAAGGAGAGATAATATAATTATTCTTCTTCTGGCCTTTCAACTTCTGTATGGGCTGCATCAGATCCATCTTAGGTTTTACATTCTTGCATAATTTCCCATTAATATTGCAAAGAAAAGCAGTATTCTCCCCAAACTGGCTGAAGTGTGCAGTACATCTAGGAGCAACCTCAGCAAGAGATAGTTAGTGGCTGTCCCCAGTGCATCCTACAGCTACTGATGAGGGCAGATTCAGCCCTATTCAGACACTAAGTGGTGCTACTGAAAGTATGCCAAGCATCTCTGCATGGAACATTTTCAGAAAAATAGGAATTTGCTGTAAAATTATATGTGCATGTGTGTGCGTGTGTATGTGTGTGCTTATTCATAAGTCTCTTACTGAGAATAAACTCTGTGGACTATGGCAGAAGGCTAAGGCCATGGCAGATGTGGAAAGCAAGTAGGTACTGGGGATGCCATAACCCAGAGGGGTTTGCTAGTATCATGCACCCAGATGTGCAGAGACGGTGGTTTGCAGGTGCTGGTATTCTCTGAGCAATAGCTGAGGGCTGCACTAAGCAATACAGACTATGCACTATACTGAGATAAAATCATGGAGCTTATGCTGAGATTCAGCTGGAAGAAGGCTGAATGACTCTAACAGGGCTCATCAATGGCAGCATTTCAGTTTGTAGCAGAGGCCAGAAGAAGCAGAAGCAAAAATCTCTTGACTGTCCCCATTTACTTCATATTGGGTCAGGCTGTGAAACTGTCTTGGAGCACTGAACTAATTTTAGAGGAAAACGAACCAGAAGATAAGCTTCAGGATTGTACCTGATACACTTACTAATGGGTGTTCAGTCCTCAGGGTCAGGCTAGAGTTCATCTAAAGTAAAACCCTGAAGAACATAAAGCGTGTGGTCAGCACTGACTATTTTATCCTGCACATCCACTACTGTTGGGTGACATTACTTTTTCAGGTACACATAGCAAAGATAACTATCAACAGCTAAAAAAAATTTAAACATTTATATGCCTGGGGAGGAAATAGAAATGTAGAACTGTGTCTTCCTGCTGCCTGCACTCTTCATCTTTCTTTATAGAAATAGGTACCGTTTGTTGTGCTTTACCCCAGCCCCATTGAACATACAATAGTGACTCCTTGGACTTCGGTCAGCTTAGGTGAAATATTTAGTTCATTTCTATATACACCAGGAACTGGTGAAAGTGCCTCAGAGCAAGATATGCAAGAGGCTCATTCTGGTTAGCTTACCAAAACAATCATATAATTATTTTTTTAAGTAGTAAATAATGTGGGAAGTATTTTTTTTTTTTTGATAGTGCAATTTCACAATGTGCATATTTACGAACAAAGGAGTGAAGAGGAAGGTTGGCTAAAAATGGAGCTAAAATTTGTAGAAGGAAAGTTCTTGACCAGAAAAAGTCTTTATAGTTATCAAGATGGATGAATTCAGAGTATATAATATATACATACAGGGTGTGCTTAGAGTGTTTGTGCTAGTAATAAAGAAATTCATAGTTTGTCTCATCTAGAATCAGGTCTCATGGTTTCTCTTTAAATGCAATAAGAACATCACCCCAGTATTTGGGATAATCATCAACTGTCAGCTGAGATGGGCTTCTTAAGCATCTGTGTGAGGTAGATTGCAAAGCAGTCACAGGTGGGTGTTGTGAAGAGCATTTCCAAAGATGTATTCCCATTTTGGAAGACCACCCAATTCTTCTGTATTCACAGTACTTCTTTAGAAAGTGTCCCTTTTACTTCTGCCTTCTGCAAACCGTGCTGAGTGCCAGCCTGCAGCCCAAAATAAGTCACCCAATACCCTGATTTCCTGCTGCATCTGTACCTTGCTGTCTGAGCAGGGGTCCCCCTTGTGACTACCTTACACTAGATTACATCTACCAGTTGACTTTCTGTGGCAGAGAGAGAAGCTGGTTGAACAATTGCTTACAATCTTTTCTAGTTTGTATTTCTTGAAATGAACCATTAGCATGCTGAATATTTGCTATAATTTCTGTTTTTCAAAATCTCCACACCTGTCATCAAAAATTGTTAGGCCTTCAAGGAAAGGGAACTTCTAGGAATGGGGAGACTGGAGTAGTTCACTCTTGAAAATCAGCTAGTAATATCCTGGGAAGGGGAAACTTTTGCCTCATGCACTAGTAAATCACACAATTCATCCTCTTAAACATGATTAAAGTAGTTATATGTGTGCTATAAATAAAGTGATATCTTCCAGTAAAATGGTAAACTTCATGGAATTTGTAATTTCAGGATTATAAACAGTAAAAGCTATTTTGGATTTAAGCTACCAAACACCAGTGATGATCTCTGGACCTTTCTCAGTCTTCCAAAGGGTTTTTTTTTCAGTTTTCTCAGTAGCATGTATTTTACCTCTGAAGATGAAATTAAGTCAGACTTTGCTTTCTATGAAGGTAAAATTATGCAGAAGATGGAAACACTATTAATATTCTTAATATCTACCTCTTCTCGACTGTCAGAAATCAAGGAATTGAAACATTTCAGAAAATGGTACACTGGTGGACCTGAAAAGCCAATATATTGCATTTTTAGGCAGCCTTTTACCAAATGATCCAGTTGTCAATGTATAATGTATTCATTTAAATTGTAACCACAATAAAAGACTTGCTCTTCTTTTCAATTAAATGTATTCAGAGTACTATGAGTTTCTTCTGAGATAGCTCTGTCGAGGTTGATGGTACTCCAATTTTAATCGTATATTTAAAATTTTATATTTTCGTTTTTCAATCATCTCCTGGAACCTTCAGAATCACCTTTATTTATTAAAATAATCAAGCTCTCCAATACGTTTTCTACTAAAGACAAATGTACCTGTAAATGATAAAAATCATCTGGCCCACTCTACGTGCATTAACAGGACAAGTGCTCTGTACTTAGCAACTACTGTTCCAGTGAAACTCTCCATAATTGTGCCCATGTTTCTTTCTGCACAAACAGCACTCACTGTATCCATGGCACCTGCCCTTTTCCAATTTCTCCTCATGATCCCATTACATGCACAGTGTTTATTCTGGCCTTTTTCTGTCTGCCATCTGTGTCTTTCCTTCTTCTGGAGAAGAAACAACTCCAAGATTCAAAATGCAAAGCCAATTCAGGAATCTCCTTTGAAATATCTGCTTTATCAGGTTCAGAAGAGAAATTCCCAACACAAGTGTGGTTTAGATGTCTGATTTCTTTCACCTGCATGTCCAGGAGCTCTGCTGTTTGAATGGGATCAGGTAGAACCAGCTAGGTGGAGCAGATAGATAATCATGGCCCCGAGACAACCTTTTTCTGCCTTCACTATAGACTTTTTTCTTTTTTATAAAAGGTTTTTGACTCTGCCTCTCCTGTTGTTGCATTTGCAACCTGATTTTTTTGTCATCTTAACTTTTCCTCTGCCCTAGCAATTTTAAATCTCGAATAGCTGAAGGTGAGAGTGGTGATTCAGGATGCTGCAAGTGCCAGACTATTTGAATGGTAAACACTCCCTAAGACTCTCTTCTTACCTGTCTCTGAAGGCCTTCCTGTCTTCTTCTCTTGCATAGTCTCCACAGATATGGCCCAAGGACTACACAGTCTTATTTTTCTCCAACCTGTTGAACCACAGCTCTTGGGTTTGAGACATATTAGAAAAGGCTGTGTTTTGGTCCCAGTTGCACGGTGGTCACAGGTTCACCAAATTAAACTCGTTATATCCCAACTTTCCACTTTGTTCAAGCAAAGGTTTACAGCTGTTGGAGAGGAATTTTCTGAAAAGCAAATAACAGAATAATTAGGTATTATTATGGTTTGGTTTTTCATGTCCTCTCCCCATCCTGCTCTGTAATAGGGAGAGCTTTGATCTTTTGTATAGGAAGTTGATCTATATCTAGGATGACTCTCCCTCAGTTTGAGCCTTGCTATCCTTAATGACAGTGACAAAATTTTAGTGTGAGAGTCCTTCTCTGTATGAAGAAAGATATATGCATATATAATGTATAAAACTGCACTTGTCCATAGCTTTTTATATGAACCCATATATGCATGTACATACACAGAAGTCACCCAGACTACAGAACTGCACTACTGAAGGCATTCCTCAATTAATGTGAAGGAAAAGAACCTTGTGAAAACATGGTCCATGTTCCTGTAGCACCCAAAATAGTCAATATGACTTAAGTGGGACAATTTTGGCTTTTCCATTAGGAACCAAAACAACTCTGGTCTCAGAGGATCTGCACAAGACACTGTCATTATCACTGGATCATTGACACGATAGACCAAAACAGCTCCAGTCTATCGTGTCAATGTGCACTTAGGGAGTCCTTAATCCATGGATCATTGGCATACGATGCTGTAAAATCTCTGTAGGAGACGTTATGGTGTAGCAAGTCAATGCACACTTAGGGACTCCTCCATTTGTGAATCATTTACAGTGCATCACACCAGTTTATACTCATGGAGCCTTTAATCTGCAGGTTGGTGCTTACAGCATAGCCCTGTATACTGGAAATACTTGCAGGCTAGCTGTTGTACTGTAAACATAAAGTTCACTTACGTACATTTCGGTTTGCTCAAAAAGGAGCTCCTGAAGGCATATGAATTTCAGTGGCACAATGATGTAACATGCCATGAAAATTTGTAGCTTGCTGGGGTTCCAGGGAATCTTTCAAAATCTCATTGTAAGAACAAAGGCCAAAAAAATGCTGCTGCTGAAACCTTTGTGGTTTTGACCCTCCTGTAAGTTTTTAAAAAATGCTTGAACCAGTCTTTTTAGCACGCTGCTTACAAAATAAATTAATCCCAAGGGCCTTCTGTGCTAAAGGATCATTGATCATTTTCATAAGAGCACAGAAAGTATCCTTTTCTGCAAATAATGAATGAGCTGCTGATCCAAAAATAAGACTATCAAGGCAGCTAAATATTTACCAGAATGATGAATTTTTTTTAATGGTCTTCAGTTCCACAATGTATATTTGACAACTTGCAGATGCTTACCTACCTACTGATATGTCTCCATTAAGCCTAGAAGGTATGATTGGCTCCTGCAGGCTTGTGACCACTAGTGGGTCCAGTTACTGAAAGCAGAGAAAAGGAAGGTTTCCTTTTAAGTATCCATTCCCCAAGCCTTCATCCTGGTATAAATCACTGTCATTCCATTGACTTCAGTAGGTTTGTGCCAATTAACACCAGCGGACAACCTAGCCCCATATTCAGTAAAAGCTAGTTTCCAAGGCTAATGGGGTTGAGTCAAACGTTTTGCTTACCAGGCAGCTTTGCCACAGGGAATTTTTAAATTTTTTTCTCCCCAAAATGGACGTAAAATTTACCAAACACCAGTTCTGACTGCCTTGTTATTATGATCTCATGGTTTCTTTTATGAGGACAAGGTAGGTCTACAAGGCCCTTTGCCAACATCCCCTCAGCACTGGTGAACACAAATGCTGTGTACCACTTGCTTACTGTCTCTCTTCCAGCTGCATGCACAGTTTGCATCATGCTCTGCTGTTCCACAGCAAAAGGGCATGGTAGGCATGCCAACCACGAACATGCCACCTCATTTAGAGAATCTACTGAAATGTGAAGCCTTTCTCTTCTGTTTGACCACAACAAAATGCCCCAGATGTTCAAGCTGGGATAAATGGGTGCCCTGGGCAGCTTTCCCTGCAAACTCGGCAGGACTGCTGCTGCAGACTTGCTGCAGGCAGGGCCATGGCATGACTGTCCAGGGCACTTGCCACTCATCATCAGGCAGCCCATGACACTCCATGTGTGCAGGCAGCATGGTGCACGTGGGCCAGCGTGGGAGCGCGGGCAGCAGTGCGCAGGCAGCTGAAGCTGCCTGTTCCCTGACTTGGAAACAAAAGCTCTTGACAGGGGCAAGAGTGCAAGCACAGTAGAACTGGGGAGCCAGTGAAGCAGTAATCCAGGGAGTCAGTAGATCAGCTGTGGGGATGGGGGGAGAGCGGGGAGCAGAGGGTGGTGGCAAGGAGGGGGGAGAGCTGGCAGGTCTATTTGAATATCAGGCTCTGCCACACTCGAGGCTCCACTGACAACTTCATTACCTACACATATAAAAATGACTGCAGGGTAATGCAAATGGCTTTTGCGTTGTACACTCGCCTGCATTCTGCGTGCTGGCTGCAGGCTCAAAAGACCTGGCGATGGAGCCTGGAGGCAGATGAGCTTTTGTCCAATTTAATAGGATATCTCTTCAAGGCATAATCCTCCCCTCCCACTCCCCATGCATTATGGAGTCCGGTCACCTGGCTTTTCAGGCATGGGGAGAGAAGGGGGGCTGCCTCCATCTTGACCTCATCTGTCAATCACAGAAGAAAGAAAGAGCAGGGGGAGAAGGAGGGAGGGATGCCTATCTATCTATAAGAAATTTCTAATGAATGTTAAGCAAATTTCTTACAGCCTGACATGGTGATCTAATTAATATTATAGAAATGTCGACGGAATATCATTCTGCAGATAGGATTTATCACCTTGAACTGCTGTATAACTGATGGTGAAGGAATAGGCACCCCTGTCCCCCCGATGCTGATTAAATTAGACATAAGCATCAATATGTTACTTATTGGAGACTAGAATTTCATGCTATTACTCTTCAGTTAATCAGAGAACTGTATCTTTTTTTAAAAGATATCAGACTCACAGTTCTGCTCGTCTGATAAAACAGATGAACAATTTGACTATGCAACACTCACTGTGTGGGCGAAAAATTCAAAAAGAATTCCTACCTAAAGCAGGCTTAAAGGTCTTGCAACGACTTTGGGTAAGCTCATCCTGAATCCACCCAAAATCTGGAATGGCATTGATTCAAATGAAAGGAGCAGGAATATAATAATTATTGTCCCTTTATTCAGCATGAAGAGACTGTTGAGGAGGAGGTCTGCCATTCATTTGCCCAAGGTGTTTGGAGACAAGTCTTTTCCTGCTATACAAGATGCACACAAGCCTTATTCCCTGGAGCAAGGGCACCTGAGAGTGCTTGAGAACACTGGGCTGCAACAGAGTTCTGCTGCCTCTTGCCTGAACCAGTCGGAACCCACTGAGCTCTGACATTTACCCATCTACCAAAACCTCAAAATACAGAGTGAGCCTTAAGGTCTTCTTCTGAGGAGTTTTATCCTAATTGTTTTTTGTTAGGGGACTCATGTGTGAGCAGCAAACTCCTCTTTCCACAGTAGTACATAACACCTGAAGTTGGTGGGTTTTTTTCCTAGACTTCCCTTTGTTCAGCCTTTATCATCCTTCCTCAAAGGATGTGTGCAGAAAACTCTTCCTCTTGGAGCAACTTTGTTCAGTGCTGAATGATCAGGGCACCTCAGCACCTGAACATCACCAATAATGATACCAGTGGTTGAAATAACTGACTTTTCCTTTATGTGTTTGGTGGCCAGGAATCATTATACAAAAAAAAAAAAAAGGCAGGCAGGGAGGACGATGCTAGCTCTCATTACGTTTTGCAATGATGTGGCTATGAAAGAAGGTAGAGCTGTTCAAGAATGTGTAACTAGGCAAAAAGGGATGAGTCTAAGCATAGGAAAATTGTGACAGAATATCAGGAAACATTTCCTCACGGTGAGGCCTTCAATTGTGTAATGGTCACCCCAGGGAAGTGATAGAAGTCTTGGCACTTGAGTAATTTAAAATTAGAGTGGGTAAAGCACAGGGGAATATCCTGTTGGGAGCAATCCTGTATTGATAGTTGAATAGGCAGAGTCACCTAATTGGTCTTTTCAGGCAGAAGTGGGAGTCTGTGATGACTGATCTGTCCCTTAGGCATTAGGTTGCAGAATGACCATTTTGCATCACTAAATGCCTGTTCCCGATTTTCTGGTTGGACAGTTTAATGCATTTCTAAGCTTGACTAGCAGAGATGAATATTGTTGCATCCTATATGGGGCATAAAAATGTTAAGCTTGAAAGAAGCTCTTACGGCAGATAAGAGGATTTGTGATTCTGATCCAGAATGTTGTGATTAAAATCTAACAGCGTGATACAAAATTTAATGAATGGCTGTCAGCATCCTTTTGCTCAGGGTTCAATTTCACAATCCGTTTAATTTTGCACTGCTACCAGCAGCAGCAACCCTGCCACTTCGCAACACTGGCAACTGCTGCCTTCCCATCTTCTTTCTCCCTTGTGCCAGCACTAGTGACTGTGGGGCTGCATGGTCAGCTAGATCTCTAAAAATGAAAAGTTACCCTGCGACACCTCCCAAAGACTTGTGCTCAGCCAAATCAGCTCTCAAAGCAGCTGCCTGCTGTGCTATGTGGATGCTGAGGCCAGCAGAAGTGAGGGATATGGATATACAGTTATGCAGCTTCAGGTTGGGGGCTTTCAGTGATAGCCCAGACTTAGGTCAGCCTCTGCTGATCAGCAAATCCAGTCCTTTTTATTTTAATGTTTTGGAGAAATAAGGCACAGCCAGCATAAGCACTTTGCTGTGGTTGCATGGTCAGTCTCCAAGAGCTTCAGTTACCTTGGGGTCATCGTGTCATAACCTTCCCCTTAAGATCATGGGTAGAAGTCAGATACAGCACAGATGCATAGTGTGGGATTCAGCTCATCTCATTTAGTTAGTTAGGCTTCCAGTATCAGCTTTCTGCAGCCCAAGAAGAGACACAGCATCTCCAGAGAGTGATTCACCTCCTGTATCTTAGGCTTAGCCTCGAGCGCCAGTTTCAGGCTGCGATGAATCTCAATGAGTGTAGAGGGAGCCCAGATGACTAATTCAGACTAGATATCTAATTTTCCACAGCAAAAGTGAGCTGGGGTGAATGCCTATCCTTGCATATAGAGAATTAGCCCATGAAGTGCTTGTGATAATGATAAGCTTCAAAATGATATTGAAATATTGTTTTAAATATACATTTAGCAATCAAATATTCTTTCAGAGAGGGAGCTCTGAAAAGTACCTTTTGGGATTGAGAAATGTTCTTTGTGGTCCCACAATGACAGTTCTCTGTCTCAAACAGGTGTTTCATCTCTCTCAGACATTTTTCTCAGACCCCAGAAGGAATAAACTCACAGATTAATTTTGTTTTGTTTTTTATTAACTAGAACCATTTTCTCCTTAATCTGCAAAAAGCAGAAACAACTTGATAGCAAGCTAAGGCAAAGGGGTGGTAAGAGTGACATGGGACATAGTCCCATTGTTAAAGCCTATTAGTGTGGCTTGTATACTCCTGGGTGCAGGTGCAGCCACACAGCTCCTCGGTCAGGTCACCACCCTTGGCATTAAGGTTTGTGATTGTGTGGACCACACAAATCACCCATGGCCCAAAAAGTACTCAGATGCACCACTTCACTTGTAATAGATGGTCTCACACTTGTTACAACTGGCTACGAACTTGGACCTTTAAAAGCTGAGCTTTTCTAATACATGTATGTTCTAGGCAGACACATTGTGTGAAGACTATGGCTGTGTGACTTCTGCTATTGCAGGAGATGACACACAACACAAATAAACATGGGCTGGATCACCCACCATTTTGTGCTGTCTGTGTCCTATCTCCCTTACAAATGTACAGTCACATTTGTGGTTGTGTATAAGTATTCAGTCATCACCCTTAGTCCTAAAGTACCAGGAGGCAAATACAGTGCAGTTCATCCCCTTTAAACATATAGGAACTCCTGTGTCCGAAGGAAAGCAAGGTTGGGGGATAACATTATGGGCTTTAAATTACACAAAGCTGCAAAATCCCTCTACTTTGATAGCTGTCTGTTTGCAGAGTGATGACAAAGTGCACCTTCCCAGCACAACTTAAAGACTGATCTTATACATTTACAGCAGAGATGAGGAAAATATATAAGGATTTACTAACATTCTGAAATGATGAAATGCAATAAGAGAGGAATGATAACTTTCCTTTTCAGCAACTGCTCTAACCTACACTAATGAGTAGACTGTTAGGAATTTTCTTCACTTAGCATTTCTCATTATTAATAAATTTTGCACTGACAACTATAAAGTGAACACTCTGGATTTATGCACCTAACCTAATTACATATGCTGCATGTACGCATTTCATTATTTACTTGACAGATTCATTCCTTGATACCATAAATAATTAAAGAAGGATCAAATATTAACAATCAGATACATGTTAATTCTCCTCAAATCTGGGGAAACAAACACATTTTATTTTCCATCCAATAAAAATGAGGTAAAATAAAATGCTTTCATTAGAAGGATTTAAAAAAACAGGTAAAGTTCTAAAGTGTCATTTTTATTTTGTATAGAGTGAAAATTAAAATGTCCAGCTGCTGTCTAGTTCCTTTACATGAACACTTATAGCAATTTTAATAAGTATAAAATGTTAGTAATTCCTTTTTGACAGTTTCTAAATGAAGCATTTTGGTTTAGTGTTTGTCAGGCAATCTCAGAGCAAGGCAGCTTCAAATATAAAGTCTGATCCTGTCCCCATGAATGTCAACAACAAATTTGTACTGAACTTCAGTTAAAACGGCATCCATTCCATTATTTCCTATGTATTAGCGGTTCATTTCCTTCCAGACTGGAAACCCAAACTTGCCCTCTTCCACCAAGCACTATCAGCTGAGCAAGTGCCTGATCCTATTCACTGGGGAGGGCCGACAGTGCCTGGGGGTAGCCAAGAGCCCAGTGTGTGCAGTACCTCCAGGATTCAGCCCTAATGTGAATAAAAGGGGAAATTCTGCTCCTACCCCTTTCTGCTGCTGTGTTACATCCTCTCTGGAAGCATCCTGCTCTGATTTGGTGGCGTTTTCTGTAGAGGGTGTTGCACAGCAGGAACCAGGCAAGGCAAGGAACTATGTGGCCCTTCCTGTGCCAGCGATGGCTGGGGGGCAAGAGCTGCCAGACAGCCCCAAGAGCTGTTCAGGGCCTCCAGAGTGAGGGCTCTTCTCAGAAGAGTTACTGCTTAAGCTTTGAGTTATAATTAAATCTGCAGGCGAATTATTTGTGACGGAAAGCTGCTCCCAGTCACAAACCCGTACAAACTGTCTTGCCTGCTGTGCAATTTAAATTGATGCTTAAATATTTTTCTACACATTATTCAATATCTCCATTTGATCAAAAATATTCTCCAATTTGAACAAATTTACTTTTGGATATCACATCCCACAATTTTATCATTTTAAAGGTGTTAAAAATTCATAGATTGCCACATTATTCATCATGCAAGATTAATGCCAGCCTGACAGGTTTTTCAAAGATGTGGGGTTTTTTTCCTAAGTGCATATACCATATCTGTATGAGATGTACCATGGTTGTTGAATATTGATTATTCACATCCCCTTTCTTATTTTTGATGCTAAAGAGAGAATATTAGGGTGTGATTGTCAGGGTTAGCGTCTCTCTGACCTACACATGTACTATTAATAATTTATGAGTTGATTTGAAATAGATCTCTGCGAAATGAGCTGGCAATAAGCAGGGCTGTCTAAGATGACAAAGATTCAGAACAGGCCAACTCATGTACATTGGCTTCCTGGTTTCAGATTTTCAATCTGAAAACAAAACGAAACAAAAACTCAGTGTGGCTTATGCAGTAGTTAGGAACTTATTATTTGAATACACCAAGAAATATCAGCGCTACATATTAAAAGCTAAGTCTGGATGATGCAGTTAATATATTGATTGAACATTCCAAAGTATTACGCTTGTTCAACTGTATAAATATATATATATGATGCATGAAGAAGCAATAAAAAGTATGGCAATCTGTTGGTCAAGTGGATGAGCATCAGCTTACAAATACAGAGCCAGCTCATAGACTCCTAATTCCATTTAAGAGTTGTCTCCTTGAACCCAAAGAAGATAAAAATAACAAAGGTCAAGATCTGCAAATGCAGCTGCAGGATTGGCTTGCGGTTGCCAGCATCTAATGGGAGGTCTTCAAAGATTAATATCACGGATTTTTTACTTTAAAAGCCTTCTTTCTTTGCACTTTATCTCTTAATTTAGAAAGCAACCCTACTTATGTCCACAGACTTACTGAGGATGCCCACATCGCATTTAAGGGGTGTCCTCAGGAGCAGACCTGGAAAAGGCAGCCTGTCCCCTTTCACTGATGTCAGGCACACCCTGACAAGGTGCCTCTGGCAGAGCTGAACCCTGCCACAGCGCTCATGGAGAGGAGGGTGAACCCTGGCAAGGGACAGTGAGAGCACAAAGTGTCCCACCAGAGCAGGGCAGGGGTGGCCACACTCCAGGACCTCCCAGACAGGTTTATGTGTGATGGCAGCAAGTGAGACACGGCTAAGAAACCACAGCAAGGGTGCCCACTGCTTTTCAAAGGGCATTCCTATCAGTTTTGTAGTAAACAAGTAAACTCTGCCAGCTCCCCCAAAAGAAACAGATCTAGTAAATGTCAGGCCTCATCACCTGACATTGGGTTTCTCTACGTCTGCCTTTTTTTCTTGTCTACTGGACTGTTTTTGTTACTCACTGACAAAGTGTATTTCTGGTTTCCTCGTCACACACACTGATGTGATCCTGAGCCCTTAACCTGCATGGAAATACAGCATATAAGGTTGAAGTTTTTTTTAAAATGTGATGCAAAATCAAATGGCAAAAGCAGAAGTCTAGCTGACCTGAAAAGGAAGGATCCTGTTACTTAAACCGCTGACAGCCAACAGTTAGGCAGAGGGAAACTAGTTAATACCTTGTTACAATTCTAAAATAAAGATGTTCAACCAAGGAAATTACATTGAGCAGCACAAGCTAGAGCAGCACAGAGCAGCATGTCAAGAGTCACAGGAGTGTTGCAGTGACGCAGAGACAATGAAATGGGATGACACCAGCTCTTCTCAGTGGGAGGGTTTTCTCCATCTGTCTCCTGGGAGTTTTGCTACACATCCATTGCAGGAAACCTTTCCACCAAAAGTGCCAGCAAGCCTTTTGGGAATCTTATTAATATTCTTCCTCAGTGCTGTAAAGTATGCTGCAGACAGGAGATGACAGTTGCCTTACCATGAGCAAGGGAAGAGCAGGAGGCTAACACCAGCGCTGACATACTCCAGTAAAACTGCACTGCTGGTATCTCGAAATAAGAAATGAATCAGGAGGGAGAATTGACTCATAAGCGCAAGCCCAGCCAGCAGCTAAAGTGGTTATTTATTATTTGCAGTATGGTGCACTGAACACGTGCTTCCCAGACAAATCGCAGGGCAAGGTCCTTGCCCTGAAGAACATACAATTTATGGAGCCGACCCTGCAAGATGCTGCAGGCCCTCCCGGGAAGACCAGAGCAATTTCATCTCAGGATCATTTTGGCACATCTTGGGAGGTCTTGCCTCTCCTGCTAACACAAATGGTTCTTTTGACCCCAGGGGATGACTTCTGTAAGTGGGGGTGATTTGGTTGTTAATCTGTGATTCATGAGAAGTAAAATCTTTTATCTGTCTGTAGAGTTTCTGCATGTGCACAGTATTAATACCTGCCTAAGTGAGAGGGAAGCTTGAACTCTCCAGATCTATCATGGGAGCTGGAATGCAAAGAGTCATGCATTCAAGTGGCAGAGTTCAGCACATGTCTCTCAGCAGAGCTCAAAGCACCATTTCCTGGGGGTAATCTGGGCAGGGTGAAACCACATCAAAGTGGTGCAAACAGGGAATGAGCAAGAGAAGTGACTTTCCTGCTGCTGACATGCCTGACACTAACCCACAGCCAGTCTCCCTCAGCTGTGGCAGGATGGTTTCATCCAGGGGCTCCTCCTTGCCTTCCCAGCTATGGCAAACAGAGAAACAGAGAACTGCTGGAAGATCCTTTTCTAGGAACTACATTTCACTTTACAAAGCCAAATCTTTGAGGTCTCTCCTTCTTGAGCTATTCCCACAGGGGAATTTGGACACTGCCTGCAAAGAAATTTCAGGGCATGCAAAAGTTGATAGTTATGAACTAGTGCAAGCACATCACCACCACGGTCATGAACTGGCTCTCCAAATTATGTTTCACTAAATTTAACATTCAGGACTCTGCTTCCCTGTGTTGCATCCAGAAAAACACCAAGTACTTGGTTCTCAGACCAGCAAAATTCTTTGTGGAATCCCAAGCCCTGAAGTAGCCCAGAATACTCCTCTCCTTACAGGATGCAACACATCAGGGCACATCCAGCTCTTCAATACAAAGCATCAATGAGTTTGCCATCTTCAGAAGGAAACATAAGCCTCATCTTTTTACAATGGCTCCAACATTATCCAGGAACAAGGAGGGACAAACTAAACCAAGGAATTTCCTAATGGCTTTCTTCTGTGGGAAAGAGGAAAGATAACATTGTACTTCTGGCTTTTGGAAAGGACAAGAACTTTCTTATTTACAGGCAGTGGCCTGTGCTGATAAATGCATTGTAGGAAGCCATTGTGATTAGTAAGGAACAAAGTGGGAGGGAAGATGCAGTAGAGCTCCAGCACAGCACAATGCCCTGTCCTTGGCACAGTCTTCATCTCCTTCTCAGAAGTCATTGACTCTTTCTACAAACAATGCAGAATTAAGGATAGGCTTGCAGAGCCTTCTGGTGAAGTGTTTCAGTCACCAGCCACCTCAAGAAAAAGATCTGCCCAGAAACTAAAATATGAACCTTAAAAGATTCTTCTTGGTTTTACTTAAATGAGCTGTTGTAATCTAAAAAAAATTGTATTTACCTATAATGCTTATATTTTAAGTCAATTTTTGAGACTTTTTTTACTTATGAAAGGTCAGACCATACATCCCATCAGCAGAAGAAATTCACACCATGAGGATATCTGCTGAACAGGCAACACAACTTTGGTAAGGGAAGTTTGCTGTGCTCATTCGCACAAATGGTCTTCACTCATGCTAGCGGCTCCAAATTGTTTTAGTAAGTACTGTCATGGATGGGTGAGTAAAGACTGAAAGATCTGGCCAAAGTCAATCTTTCTTATACTTTTCAGTCAACATCAGCTCCACTTCCTTCAGTCCAGTTCCAATGTTAACACCATCTGATGGCAACAAAACCACAGCACTTCTCCAAGTATCCCTCAGAGAAAATCCTGTCAGTGCTGCTTATTTAACCAAGCTAAACAAGGTACCCTGATTGCCTCTCTTCTCTCCTCCTGATTTTTTAATTAGTGAGAAGACTGAGTAACTCTCTTTTTACAAAACAGACATAAATTTCTGTTCTGAACACTGCAACCCCAAAGATAATTAGCCCAAAATTTTCAAATGCAACAGATGCCAGAGGGAGTTTGATTTCCAAGTGCCGGAGTGCACAGTGCTTGGAAGTAAAAGAAAAAGCCTTTCAGGTGTTTTAAATCAAACATCAATAACTGGGACCCCTCTGCTACCTCTTAGAAGTGCTACATGCTGATAGCTGGGGTGAGATTTTCACAAAGAGCATGGCACTTTGTCTCTCTCATCAGGTAAAGCAGCGGAGCCCAGCAGCAGGAGGAACACTGTTCTTCCCTTATCTGTGAGAGATGCCTGGTACATCATTGTGGTCACTTCACTGTTCCTCAGTTTCCTCAGCTGTAAAATAGTAGATCCTGTTTATTGTAAGGATGAATTAATTCCTCATCACAAAAGGCTTTGAAACTCTGGACGGGGAAGCTTTATCCTAAACACAGACAAATTATTAACTTCCTATATCCAGCCCATGATGTGCTGACTCTAGTGCCAGGGTGGAGCTTTGACTTCCCAGTAAAATTCAAACCATCCAGGATCAAAACTTGCTTTTATACTTCTTTTTGTGCATGACCAAATTGGCAGTATTTTTATGGGTAGGCAGTCATATCCCACCTCCTCTCCCACTGCTTTAGATCATTAGAAGTAGCAAGAGTTTTAGGTCTTTTGGAGAGCAGAAAATAGTAATAAAATAGAAGATTCATAGAAACAACACTTAAAAGGCATTTCTTGCCATGCAATAAGAAGCTATCCTATTACTATAAACAGGTTACTCTTCCAATGAAGTTATTTCTTGTAGCTAAGTACTACTGTTCCAAGGTGGACATTCACACGGTTACTTTTCTGTCATAGGACTGGGTCTTGAACATCAAGACCCTTGAACATCAGGGGTGTGGTGGGCTTCTTCAGGGAATGAGTCAAAGCAACTAAATTTGTTTAGGAACCAATCTCCCTAAGCCAATGTTAACTTCTGAGAAAAGCTCTGCCCACATTTTTAGTGCTTCAGTCTCATAATTCAACACACAGAGCTTTCAAATGATCATTGGAAGTAAAAGGTGGTGTGCAGACACAAATGGGAACACAGGAACCTGGACCTTGTGGGTTAACTCCTGTCCCACATTGAGATCTCTCATTAAAGCCCAATTTCAAGGGATAAGCTGGATCCAGATCAAGTTGTATCTTACTACCTGACAGCCATTGCCTTCAAAAAAGCAAGAACTGGGTCAAACAAGCAGTTACTGTGACTCTGAATCTGATTTCAGACAGGGGCCACCAGCAAATGCTGAAAGTCGACTGCAAGGGCAAGACAGGAATAGGAAGAAGCCTCCCTCCTGGGAGACCTGCCCATCTCTCAGCCCCACACTGACTGTTTTCATCCCCACACAGGGATAAATACACAAGCCCAAAATTTGGGAAAAAAGCCTCCAAGAAGTAATCACATATCCAGATGAACACAACTCAGGGAGTGAGCTGTTAAAATATCTCAGAGCATCCAGGCCCAAGTGAGAAGTGCTCTGAAGAACTCAGGGCTGCATTTTCAAGTTTTTAACACCTTCATCCAACTCGAGTTTTTAAGATGTTTGACCACCTATGGCCGCTGACTGCCTTTTCCTCACAGAAACCTGTTAAGAATATATTGCTTAAACAGGAAATAAAACAGAATCAAGATTCCTGATGCTAAGATCAGAGGCGTGACTTCAGAAAAATCACAAGTACTCCCTTTCTGAAGAACAAGAAGATACTGTCTTTTGAAACAGTTTTCATTACCTGTTTAAGTAACAGGAAACAAGAACCTATGCAAGGTTTTAGCAACTGGAAATACATGGCACTTTAAAAGCACAAACATACAAAAAAGAAAGGATAAACTTCATAGTCCACTTTATCATCACTATTATTGATCAGTTAGGACAAGGGGTGATGGCTTTAAACTTAAAGAGGGTAGGTTAAAATTTGATATTAGGAAGAAATTCTTTACTGTGAGGTGGTGAGGCACTGGAATAGGTAGCCCAGAGAAGTTGTTGACAACCCATCCCCCAAGTGTTCAAGGCCAGGTTGGATGGGGTCTTGAGCAAGCTGGTCAAGTGGAAAGAGTCTCTGCCTGTGGCAGGGGAGTTAGAGCTAGATGATCTTTAATGTTGCTTTCAACCCAACCCATTCTATGATCCTATGATACCACACATTGAAGACTCATGACTTAATATAAGCATAAGTACACCAAAAAGAGAAAATAAATCCAGAACTTCATCTACTACCTATTATCTTTCACAAACGAAAAATGAGTTTGCACCATATTTGAAAATGATTGTTTTAAAATGTTCTCTATTTCAAAGCAGACATTTTTCTGTTTTGAGGGAGAAACTAACTATAGCACATTGTAAAAGGCCACCTATTTGTTCAAACAAAAATGTCATTTTTAATCTGAGTGCCTTTCAGAAGATAGAATGTTTTCACCCTCAGCATAAGAAGCATGAAGTTTTTTCCACTGACTTCAACTGAACCAGCACTTGATATGTCTTAACCAATTCTACTGTGAAATTTGCATTTAGTATTTGTACTGGTATTGTTGTAAGTTACAAAATACCTGAAGCAAATATGTTTTTATTCAGAAGGCTTAACTGGTTTTTTTTCTGTATTCAGTTTTCTGTATCATGTTTTGGCTTTGTTTTCTGATTAACCATGAAAGAATAAAAATAACGTAAGAATCTGACAAAATATTCATCTCAGCTGATGACTGTTTTCTTACTTAAAAGCAAAAAAAAAAAGGAGAAGACACTATGAGTAATTTTGCAAGCACTCAAAATCATCACTGCCACAGGAAAGTTCTACCACTCAGGCATGTTTTAAATATAACCATGGGAAAAAATCAGAGAAAGTGCAAATACTTGTAATTACAGCATCCATTTAAACTTTACAATGTATTTTATTGCTGTTAGAAATAATTCTAAGCTCAGGCATATGCTGGCACATTTAACATGGAAATTAGTTGTGACTGATAAAAATTTAGTACATTTTAGTAAAACCTATAGCTGCAGCACTACCTGAGTAGTTTGCTCCTCCTGATCATTAAAAAAAGCAAAGATAAACTGAGTGAGACAATTGTTGAGTTTGGAGTACCATCACAGAAGATAAATTATTCCCTACCTTTGGGGAAATGTGTGATAGCTGACACGTGTGAAGATTTTTTAATTTATCAGGAGACAGTAAAATAAAATACATTCTTTGAAGGAGCACAATCAAATTGCAATCTCTTGGTCTGGATTGGGTTTAATTGTTCTTTTGAATGGAGGAGATTAAAACTATGATCCAGATTATTAGCTGACAACTACAAGAGCAATGTGAAGCGTACAATGGAGCCAGATCTATATGCCCAAGACACAGCAGCCCTTCTTCAAAGAGTTTACAATGTGGTGAGGACTCCAGCACTAAGGGCTTAACTCTTGGAAGATTCCCAAATTTAGGACTGAATGCTCAAGTTTTGGTACTGTGATTCGTGTAATAATTCCAATACAATGATGGACAACAAGACAATATGTATATGGCCAAAGATGTCCAGAGGACTCAAGCCACATAGGCCTTATTAGTTGTGTTTTATTTTTAATCTGCATTTGCCCTTATAGTCGTTGCAAACAATTGTGGGTTTACTGTCCAAACCCCTGTTTTACATCTTTTCCTTTCTCCACAGAAGCAAATGGCAGATCTAAGCAATCATGAAGGGGAAATGTTCAACTATCAAAGGGCATAAAGAAAAGAAACAGTAAGAAAAGGAAAAATACCCCTCCATCTCTGCATAGCATTTATCACAAGAGTAGGGAAACACTTAGCATGTAGAAATATGATGATGCATCATGAAAACCTTTTAATGTCTTGGCTAACAACTATATTCACTACCAGGGCAGTCATTAACAGGTTGCCAGGAGAGAAAATAAAAGCTCCTAGACTGTTTCCATACTGTCTGCACTCAATGTTAATACTATTATACCAATGCCAAGAAATTATAATGGGATGAGGGCCCGCCCCAGCCAGGCACCATGAAAAACCATGTCAGGAACCAGTGGACAAAGGGAGTTTTCTTACTCCTGTCTTGAAGTTGAGGCATATAATGTGCAGCAGAGCCACACTTGCCATGGCTGCATGGAGGCCTGTCCTTGTCCCTGGACCTGGTTCTTACCCACCCTGAGCATCCTTTTCCCCACTGGGGAGGGAGTCACAGTCCAGGCTGAAAGAGAGGTACCTCCCACTCCTGCCTTCCCCAGTATCATGACATCTCTATCTCTAAATCCCTCCAGCTCTTGGCAGCCTAGACCCTGTTACCAGAACCTCTGGTACTGCAGCCTCAGGTGCTTAGTGGCTCCCAGGAGACTCCATCTGAAGGTCTGCCTGAGGCAGCAAGGCCCATGCTGATGCTACAGACCTTCAGGCACTTTCCCTATACATCATCCCAGGGCTGCCTTTGTGGCAATTTTCATTGCCACGGAGCTGGGAAAATCCAGCTCTGGTGCCTGTGCTCTCCAGGATATATCCCTCCTCTCCCTCCCCTGCTTTGCTCCATACATGAATACATTTCTCTCTCTCTTTTTTTTTTTTTTCTTTGGGTATTTATTTTTTTCCTCTTTCCCATTACCCCTTTAATGCAGAGCAGGGCTGCTGATTACAAAAGAGGCAGTTTGACTTGAGCAATAGGTCTTCTTCACTAATCCTCACTGTCATGGAAATTCCAGCTGCTACAAGAATAAGAGGCTCAATCCATATTTGCCAGCTCTAATATGAAATCTGTCAGGGCCCAAATTAATGAGTTCCAAATTCCTTACATCACGATAACAGGTTAAGACTGGTCAATTAATTACATAAATCCTTCCCGATTCATTGTGCATTTTCAGGAGAGATTGTGTCTTACATAACTGGGTGACACAAGGCCTTTTGGCTCTTGCTGTTCCGCAGAAAGGCCTCCATTTAAGAGCCGCCTGCCTGCCACCGGGGCTGGCAAATGTCTCGCCTTTGCTCTGCGCTGCGCCCTAATTGCTTTTGTATAAAAATATAAATAAATAAACAACACGTAAAATATATTTTAAAAACACAGCAGAGCCGTGGGGGGCAGGTGCAGCCCCTCCCTACCCCGGCTGCGCCCCATCCCCAGCGCGGTGGGCACCTCCCTTGTTTCGCCCGATTGCGGAGCTGCGCGGCTGCGGGAGGGGCTCAGAGGTGAGGGGCTGATGGGGAGCATAAAGAACTAGAGATAAAGGAAAAAGGCTCGGTCGCCCCCGCGGAGGGCCGCGGGCACGGAGCGCGCAGGGAGCGCGCACGCAGCGCGGGGCCCCGCCCGGCCCGGGCCCGCCGGCGCGCTCCCGCTGGCGCACAGCGCCCCCTGGTGGCCGTGCGGGCGGCGGCGGGGGAGCGGGCGGGCTGTGCCGCCCTCCTTCCGCGGGGCCCTCGCGCCCCCGCCGTTGCCATGGCTGCGGTTGCCAGGAGTTACCGGATGGAGGCTGGGAGGCCCCGCTCCCGGCCCGGCGGGCGCGGGGCGGAGCGGGGCGGACAGCGCGGCGGCCCCAGGTAAGGCTCTCGCCCCGCTCCGCGTCCCCCGGGCAAGGCAGGGCAGGGCAGGGCGCGAGGAAGGGCCGGGCCGGGGCGCAGCGGGGAGCGCGGTCTGGGATGCTGCCTGCCTTTTCCCTTTTTTTCCCCTGTTGGTTGTTTTTTTTTCCCCCCTCCCTCCTTTTTTTAAGTCCTGCCCCGCGCTCGTCGCTCGCACCGGCGGCAGAGCCCCGCGGGCAGCCGGCGCTGCCGCTCCCATCCCCGCCGGTACGGATGCTATGGGCGCCTCCAAGTCAAACCCGCGGGATTCGAGCTCAAAGGCGAGAGTTCGATTTCTGTTTTACAAGGCCACTTGAATTAATTTCTAAGGAGGTTTTGTTCCAGAAGGCAAAGAAGCGAGCTAAACAGTTATACAGCATTTTTAACGCCGAAGAAGAGAATAGTGGTGTCTTTCCTAAAGCGTTTAGGCCTTTCGTGAAAAGAATCAGTCTGAGACTGGAAATCATTATTTACATTTTTGCAACACTGTAAAAGCTAGAGAAGAAGGGTAAAGTCCCGTCCTTCGTCCTGTGCCTAGTCCTGCAATTACAGGGAGACGACACAGGAACATGGAAGGTTTATTCTTTTGACTTTATCTGCACTATGTAATTTACAACAGAGCGAGTCACAAACACTGTGTTTTAATAATTCATAATAATTATAAAAATTTAAATATTCCTCTGGAGAAAAAAAAAAAAATATCGGTATATCACATGTCAAAAAAAGACCTGGACACTGAAGTTTGCAGTGAGGCATTTTGAGTATAATTTTTCCTCAATGCTATAGATCTGCATTGCTACTTAAACATATTTCATTCCCAATACACCATCTTTCTCATCTTTCTGGTGTTTTTTTGCTGTTCTTTTTGTAAAAATCAAAATGAAGTGAAAACCCAAGCACAACAGTGTGGGTGTGTGTATATACACAGTGTGTGTATCTCTCTCTCTCTCTCTCTCCAAACACACATATATACACACTGTATATATATATATAGTGTATTTACATATGTGTGTATATATATACATATTACAAAAATAATTGAAGAGTAAATCACACATGATAAGTCATAAGGTGATTAGGATATTGATATTGAAATAAAGGAAAGTTCACTGTCAGGTTTAAACATGAGCTAGAAAGCAGTAACTTGTTTTATTTAATTACTTAAAAGCTTTTAGGAAATCATCATAAAAATGAGGATATAAAGTTCTAAGCAAAAGATAAAGCACAGCTTTTGAGGGCAGAAATACTGCAATTAGACAGAATGTAATCTGATTACTATTTCTAATTTATAAATTAGATATTAGCCTGTTAAAAACAAAACAAACTAACAGGAAATGTCAGCATTATTTAAAACTAAAAAATGAGAATCAAAATACCAGTGATCAACTGATCAAACTGCATGCCAGTGTTGAGAAATCACCAAATCACTGAGGTCACAAAGGACATTAAAAATCTTTTTTTTAACATTTAAATTTGTAATAGTTATATTTAATGTTCCAAATAAAACAAAATGTCTTAAAGCATTTATATGCCATTACATACAGCTGATACAGAAAGTGGACATACTAGAGAGCATGGAATACTTTTCCTCACCCTTTCATACAAAAAATTCCAGTAATACTAGCTACACAAGCAACATTCAAAAGATAAATATTTAAACAAATCTCTGTCAAAGCAGAGAAGAAAGTTCTGTTACAGTAGTCTTAAAATTTTTTAACAGAGTGACGAGAAAATAACAGAACAACAATAGAGCTATTAGAAAACAAATATTTATTTCAGAAACATCTTCATTTGAAAAACACTCACTGGCCTACAGATAAGCTCCTAGAATTAAAAAAATCAAAAAACCACCACAAAGGCTTTCCAAACCTTGTGTTTCTGTAATTTTTTGCAGATCTTGAAGATGTCCTAGGAGGCCAGAACTGTAAAGTGCTTCAACAGTTTAGCTCAGTCTTTTAAAACAAAAGAAAAAACCACACTGTGTTAAATAAAAACATTAGTATCCTTCTCAGACATTATTCCAGTTTTTGTTTTTATATCCTTCCCATTTTTTAAATAAATTTGCTAAACAATTTTTCTTGTAATGTGCCAACTTATTTAAGAAAAAAAAAAGAAGAGAAGTCAAGAAATCAAAATCTGTGCCTGGTTATAACAGCTATTTTTTAGCTACTTTTTTTGATAACTTGTTGCTTTAATTAAATGTTATCACTTTTAGATTAAAATAACATTGCTGCTAACTCACACACAAGCTGAGAAAGTGAATAGATACATTTGTGCAAATCAGTAAGACCAAAGGAAAAGAAACATGGATATTTGTCTTTAAAAAGTGCTGCCATCAACAAAATACAGTGGCTTAAAGCAGTTACCTAAGAGATGTTATTCTCAAGGCTATTAAAACATGGTTCTAAAATTACACAGATTCCCATATGGATGCTTTAAAAAAGCATGCCCACACATGTCTATGCTAGCCCTTATTAGCTGGCCATTTAATAATCCATTGTTTCTGTAATTCACAGGTTTAAAATGTTCCTTCTTTGAAAGTAACCACATAATTCTTAACAAAAAAAAAAAAAAAAAAAAAAAAGCAAGCATGTATTTATATTCATTTCTAGGCCGGTAACTACAGCACTGAAGTTAATGGAAGCTTTGCTAGGGTGATCAGACCCCCTAGCTCTTTTTAATAGCAGTTAAATGTCAAATATAAATACAACACCACAGTGAAACATACTCCTTTGACAGAATCTGGGACAAGACACTACGCAGCTGCTGTGAACAATAAAGAGCAAAACTGACATTTAATCAAAATAAGTGTTGGTGGTTACGAAGTTGTGTTTAAGCCTGCCTTTTGTTTGTGAAAAAGTCAATATTCCAACGTGTTAACTACAGCCACAATGAAATAAGCAGCTCCTGTTACTCCCAAAGAGTGGAGAGGACAACATCCGTACAGCGTGTTATAGCTATGTGATTATCATCACCTCTCCATTTCAGCTGCTAAACTAAAACATCTCTCCCAGCATCTTCAAATATAAGTGCCAAAAGTAAAACATGTTGGATGAAATCCTGGCCTTAGCAAGGTCATTGCAAAATTCAGCCATCGGTTTCAAGGAGCCTTAGCCAGGATTTTCACTGCGAATGAGTATCCATAATTCCCTGGGAACTGAGAACCTCCATCAAGCCTAGAAATTATGTAATTTTTATTTATATTTCTAAACTTCTAAGCAACCATACTCGAAAATTTTTGCCTTCAGTACTCGCGCATGATAAAACCAGGCTTTCTGTAAACACTACAGAAAGACCATGGAAACATGTATTTATTTATATCTCAAATTGTCAGCAGCATATAGTTTGTATGAATGTTGTTTTGCTGATGTTGCTGAGCTACTTTAAAAAGTGAGTACCTTGGTGGGGTGTGTAATTTCATCACCAGTGTTAAATGACTTCTAAAGATGAAACTTCTCTGCTGCAAATTACAAAAAGATGCTTTGAATATGTTCAATACGATATACCAACTTTTAAGATGAGGAATTAAGTTATCTTTATTTTTCTGATCCAAGACATGCACTCACTGAGGGAAATATTTTAATTGCCACGTATGCCAGAAAAGGACTTACCCAATAACTGAGATTTTAATAGTCACAAAAACATAAACAGGTAACATGTAGACCTGAATCAAGACACATTAGAAAAAAAAAAAATCAACAAAAAGATAGTATCGAGGTCTGTTCTGACTATTTCGTAAGGATATATGGTTGTATTGATGATGGGTCTTTTAGGTACGCGTTACCAGACAGCCCTGCTTATGTGGCACACGTAACCAGTAAACAGAGCAGGAACTGCTTTGTACTGTCCTTAAGATAGTAACAGAGGAATGATTTTTCATGATTCTTCAGAAGCTGGGCTTGCTTTACATCCACATGAAATGCTGTCATCACTAGGTCGGAGCCCGGAGGATGAACTGCAGAAAAGGGGAGAGGGGGGGAGAAAAAAAAAAAATAAAAGGAGGAAATTGGTTTTCACAACACACTCAAAGCCTGAGTAACAGAGGAGAACTTTAATTATCTCCAGTCACAAAGAGAGACAGGAAATTTGGACTTTTAATTAGCCATTTGGAGTGCAGTTGGATATTTTTTTAGCAAGATAATTTAAACGCGAATAATTCAAGTCTGACTAAATGAAATTCACATAATCAGAATGCAGATAATTGAATTTCTACTGCATTCATTAATTCAGTGTGGAGGTGTGTGTGAAGACTTCTATGATGAGCTGTCACAGCTCAATAAAATCTCAGTCAATTAATTTTTTCATTATCTTAGTATTACATCAACAAAAAAAGTGAAGCATGCGCGTGTGTACGTATGGATATATAACCTCAGAAAGTAAGGAAATACAGAAATCACCTCTCTGAATCAGAGTCTGCATCATTTTTTCCTTTTTTTCTCTCTTCATCTTCTATAGGAAAACGTCTGTTCAAAGAGGCGAACTCGTGAATCGCATCAGCAACAGAATATTTGGTCTGTCCAGACACACAAGCCTCCATATCTTCTGGGCTAAGCTGAGTCTGTAAGAAGAGGTGAAGTCTACTGTCTGAAAGCAATAATGCGTCTTGTAGGATCCTGGAAAAAGAAAAAAAGGCAAATGTTTATATATAAGCTGCGCACAGACACATATATTCTAAACTGTTTTCTCAGAACGAATTCTAAATTATGTCCTGCTTTTAAGTTTTCAGATGAATCCTAAATCAGTAACAGAAGGTAACGAACATATTAAAATGATTAGGTGCGTGTTACTTTCTTATTGCATTATTTGGAATTTTAGGTGAGTAAAAACACGAAGCTAATAGTTAGGCACATCTGCTATTAGAATAACTTCAAGGACATTTCTTCCATTTAACCATCTGTTATTACCACATGGATCAATTAATGAATTTTAGGCAGTTGGAGGCATATACTCTTACAAAAACTTGGTCTTTTTTGTTTGTTTTTTTTTTTCTTTTAATAGCTAAACTTTTATAAAAATTACAAGTCATCAATTTGTTTGGTGGAATAAAGAAGTATGTAGAGAGACAGTGTGTAGACAGAACAGATTTCATACACGTGCAACATCAAGACTTTGGCATACCTGTAAACAATAGAGCCAACATTAGACAAAATTATTTACTCTGTTACAAATATGCATATATTTAAGCTAGAATGAAAATGTTAATACTGAATATCGATTTCAGTTTACTTGCAAACAGTTTTCAGGGACTCTTAAATTTTATTTCATTCCAGTTATTATTTTAAAAAGTCCATTTTAATATTTGGTTCATATATATTTTAAGTCTCCAAATAAATTTAGCACAGTGTATTTACTTAACACACATGAGAGTAAACAAAATACAATCCATTCCAGTAACACAGAAAGTTGCAGAGTTACTTTTTCAAAGCCTCAGAATTGAGGATCATCATCACTATTTTGAAAAAAAAGAAAAGATATGCAACTCTTCTTCAACATTTCTTTACAGAAGGAATTCTTCAATATGTAAATCCTAGAATGATTAACAAGAGACTTCTTTTATATGTGCATGTAATTTTACTCATGTAATAAAGACATCAGAGCCTATGACCATGCCAAAGAAAATTATTAAAATATCTTTAAACAACTCAAAACTATTAAGAGTCAGTCAATATTTACCTATTTCTACCCATTTTCACCAAAAAAATATTACTATGCAACAGGAAACAAGAGATTATATTAATGTAAGAACTAGTAAGAGCAGAAAGAAATATTGCATTTTAAAGGTACTTTGACTAAAATAAAAAGTATAACTGATTAGTTCCTTTGCTTGAATAAGATTAATGGTGTGTTTGGACTGTAATGTTTTAAAACACAAATACGTTCTGAAAACTGTTCTCTAAAGTGGCCAACATTACAATAATGTTTAATAAACACACAAAAGGATTTTTTGGCTTCATTCAAGCCTATAAAATCTGTCAAATTAAAAATAAGCAATAAGAGGTATCTACTTGAAAACATGAGATACTTGCACACAGGCACATTTCACTGGCCTAGGTAAACACACACACACACACAGTCTCAAACAAATAACTCAAACTCTTACACCTTCCAGTGAGGAAATGTCTGCAATGACCCTAACGATCTACCCAGGTACTACTGAAATTCAGTCTCAGAAAGACCAGATTTTGCTGAAGTTCAAAATAAGCACACACTCATACCTGGAGAAAGACTTTTTAATCCCATCTAAATTCTCACAATTTTACTTAAAAACAAACATAGTAAATAGACGTGTAAAAATCAATGTGTGTAGTGTATTAATACACAGAAAAACTTTGTAGCCTAACAGCCAGCAAATGCTGTGTAAAAATGATTCAAAACACAGAATTTAGAGGTCCACACACCTTGACAGCAACAGCTTCATGATTACAGTTTGAAAAGCCATCATTCAGCAGCCACTAAAAGAGGATTTCAGCCTTGACTCTTGATAAACACACATTCCAAACAAAGACAAACATTGCAACAAAAAGTAAAAGTATCATTCCAGACAATAAATCCACTTTTACAGTTTATGCAATCGGGGGAATAAATATCCTCCTTCCTCTTCCCTTCCCCTCAAAAAGAAAGAAAGAAAAAAAAAAGAAAAAAGAAAAAGAAAAGAAAAATAACATGCTGGAGTTGACTGTAGAGTAACTACTGTTACTGTTTCTCACAGGCACCATGAGGGGATGCACATTTCTGCAATTCTAACATTTGCGTGTCTAATACCAAGTAACCAAGCAAAAAGCGAAGTCATTAAATTCTGTGGATGGCATTTAGTTTCACAGATTTTCCTCTTGCCGTACCTTCAAAAGTTTCCTGCCAACCAGCAGAAACACAAGTAACTAACTGTTCATGAGATTACACTACACTTACAGCTCTGTTGCTGTTTGAAATGTATTTTATTTTCTTTATAAAATAACGGCTAATCTTTAAAATTGATTTAAGATGGTTTGAGGCATTACACCAGAGAAGTAATGAGCACTAATGTCAATGATATTGGACACAAATTCATTTTAGCTTTATTTCATGTCCAGTACAATTCTGCTAAGCCTTGAACTGCTAAAGCACTGTTATTAACTCAGCAGTAACCTAACATATGGAACAGCAAACAAAAGTGATAAGAGTACAGACTGATCAGGACCTCAAGGCTACTTTCCTTTTTCTGCAGCTATAATTCAATTTCCAATTTTACTTTACATTGGACTCATTATTTCACAGTAATTTTCTTTTCTGCTTCATAGTGCCATCTGGAGGCGAAGGGAGTGTAGAGAAACCAAGGCGAAGAAATGGAAAGATCTTTATAAAGCTAATCACACACACACTCATATATATATGTGTGTGGGGGGGGTACATACATATATATATATGTGTATGTGTGTGTGTGTGTTCACAATGTGACCAAACACTCAATGCATTTTGCAAATCTTTTAAAACCATCCTGAAAGCAAATACATGAACATCTTTCACCTGGTTGTACTCTTGAAGCATTTCTTTTTTCTCTTAATTAAAAAATAACTCCTGCTTTTCCCACCCCATCTGAACCAACAGGTTAGACTGCTTTTTAATTGCATTCTCCAAGCAATGAAAATGAAAAATAAATTCTGTGCTGCCCATAAATGTTATGCTTTCCTGTTCAAAATATTCCTTCTTCAAGGAAATAACCATATATTTGTCACCAGATGGTACTAGTAGCATTAAGTGCTGGTATAGTAGTTGCACTCTGGGGCTTTCACTGTCCTGGGGACTCACTGTATGAAGGGCTGTACATCTGAAAAATAGATTTGGCTCCAAGGACTTTAAAAATCAAAATTACAAACCACTACCTAACAAATTAAAAAGGCAAGAGGAAGGGAGGAGCATCATAATATTAATGCTGGGATGTCTTCACAGAGGTTGAATGCGTGCGCAGTCTCAACATGACCAGTAGCACTCCCAGTGCTTCTTCAACACTTTTATTGCAGCCGGTGTCAGCACAAGGCTATGGTTACAGTGATGTAAATCAGCACTCGCTGCCGTTGCGCTAATGGAGGAGTCACGGCTCACGGTAATAATTCCTATGAACTGACTGAGCATATTTAGGAGAACAACAGACCTTCTATGCAAGCCTGGAATAAGAACGAAAGGCTAAATCCTGCAAGTCTTGATCCCATCAGTAGTCATTACTTGTCAGAGATCTCACTCCTCTTGGCCAGATTGCTCACATGCATAATGACTGCTTATGTGATTAAGGGGGCTGCAGGATAAGGCTCTACATTAGAATTAGAGATAATAAAATCACTTTTTATTCACAGTCATGTGAATCTTTGTTTGTAAGCTTTCAGTAAATGCTCATGATCTCTAGACCTTTAAGGAAGCAGGGCCGAAAAACATCACTTCACAACCAGAAGAAATAATGTCATTTTTGAGGAAATGCTGGATACTATACAAGGAATATTTCTCTTTCCCTGTGTTATGGCAAAAATATTTACAAAAGACAAAACATGTGTTTTGTCTTATTTGGATAAGGTCCAAAATCTGGTTTTCTTCAACATGATTTTATTAGGTATATTATACACTGTTCTGCTGGAGGAGAACAACATATGGCTGAACAGTACAACTTAATCCTAACTAAAGATTTCCTGTATCTCCTGTAACCTAATACAATGACAGATGCATGCTTGCATGTGTGTGGAAGGTTAACACTCTGGTTTTGTTTTCGACAAATTTACTCTGCCCATTTACATCATATCACGAGAGCAGGGTTAAAAACCAAGGAGCTGAGAGGCGAGGGATGACGGCCTGTGCTGTGGTGCCCTCTGTTGAGCATCCAGCCCCTCAGCCCCAGCCCACACCAAACAAAGCCCCAGTTCCCACTTAGAAAAAAGCCGACTCTGCTTCCTCCTTCATTTTTTATAAGGGAGGAAATGTTACTGATATCGAGCAACTGCGAAGCAACTGTTGGGTATCTGATAATGTGTGTGTTTAGGAAAAGATTAAGTGACACATGCCTGCTAGACATTATTCACTCACCAGATAGGAAATACTAGCAAGGCTCCACTGGAAAGAGGCAACCACCACTTGCCAAAGGAGATCCACCTGCCCCACAGCTGCTGACACTCCTGCCTGAGCCCCTGGTAGGAGCAAGCTGGCATCCATCCCTTTTGGAGCCAGCCTCCCACTTCCCACATCCCTGAGAGAGCACCCAGTGGAGACAACTCCAAAAGAAACCTCTGATCCTGTACCAGCTTCTGCTTGTGGGATTGCAGTGGGGAAGGCAGGGAGGTGGGAAGAAAAGGGCAAAACACCAGCCACCTTCAGGGAATAGCTCTGCCTTAGGCAGCCAAATTTTGAGTGGCTTGCTCAATCCAGCACCAGGCAAGCCCAATACATGGCCCTCTGGACCACCAACACTGTGGATGTCCTTTATCTCCTGTGGATCCAAGCACTTCCTTTCTCAAAACTCCTGCTATGTCTTCCACCCCATCATAAATTGCATGTCTGAAAACTAATTGAAGAGTACTCCTTTTTCCTAAATCACTTAATTTTTTGAGATCCAACTATATTCAATTAAAAAAAAAATAAAGTCAGTGATTGAACCCAACTTCATTCAAAATATCTTTGTTAATTAGTTTTCTCATAAGCAAATCCAAATGATCTTCTGGGGGAGTAATCTAAATCCCAAAGTTAAACCCGTACAGCTACAAAGGGATGAAAGCAAAGAGGATCTTACAGAACCTAGTATCACAAGATAGTGTTTTAATATTGACCTCTAATTTAAGAATAAGCTTTTCCTGTGAATTTACAGGCATCCTTGAAGTATGAGGATACTTACCAGGAAAAACACATAATTTTCCTTATTCTTACTGAGTAATTCATAATTGAAAAGGGGCTAGCTGACTTCCGTTAATGCAAATGGCCTCTTGAAATATTAAATTATGCCAGACAAGAAGTGAGCCTTACAGCTCTTCATCACTCAGAGATAATAACCTGTAAGACAAGTAGGTCTTACCCTGCATTTGCGCAGCAAAACCAAATCTAAATGGGACACCTGTTTCCAGATTTCACCAAAATCTAGTGCTTTGCTTAAGTTTCCAGTTGTTGGCCCAATTCTTATGCTACTGTGCTCAGCACAGAGAGGCTTCACAAAGGCTCTAAGTATGCACCTTGCCCTTTGCTAACTTGTCCTGGAGTGAGAAGCCAAGGAGGACAAGAGAATTCTGTATCCATCCACATACAGGCAATATGGAGGTGTTCCCAGGGCCAGAAACTGAGTACTAGAGAGGCTCCAGCTGCTCGATCCTTGCTCCTCAGGCACATGGCTCCTGCATGTAGATACTACAGTAACCTGCTCATGCAGCAACAGGCACGGGGCACAAACCAAGACTTTGAAAGATCTAATCCCCCTTTTCAGAGATGGCTTGGATCCTGATAACATCAGAAGGCACCTAGTGCAGACACGAGCTGGGATTCCTGCATCGCATGCGGGCATTTAAAACTGTTACCTGCAAACATCTCCCTTGACAGGTCCACATAGGTTCGAATCCCATTTCTTCCTGCTGCCACAAAGAAACACTGGTGGGACTGTGAGCTTGTGCACAGTGACTGCTGGGGTGAATGGAGCTTTCAGCTTTGCAGTTTTGGGTTACACCGCCTTTCCAACACATCAGAGAGGTTCTGCTTCACCTGGCATGGCCACACCACAGAACGTGCAGCATCCAGACCCACAGCTTCAGTAAAGTCAAGTGCATATAGATATATAGATATATATATGCATAATATATGTATATTATACATATATGCATATTATAAATATAGAACCTACACATCTACAAAATATATGTGTATATTATACCTATATATTATATAAATGTACATTATATATATACACACACTTCTTAAGGAGTCCCACAAATTCAATTTCAGAGAAAGAATCATCCTTTGATTCAGTCATAAAATGGGGGTGGGGGGAAGCATCATGGCAGCACGGCTGAGCCACTGGAAAGATGCCTCCTGTGAAGAGCAGCAGCACGCAGGTGCCAGCCAGCAGAGGGCAACGGTACAGCATGTAAGGTGCCAGGCCAATTCACCACAACACAGCCTCTGAAAATTCCTTCCAGTTATTCCCCAGGGCTGAGAGAAAGCTGATACCTTTCTAGTAGTCACATTCAAATATTTAAATCCTTACTTGACAACTGAGTTTGCCTCTTTTCCCAGTCCTGGACTAACAGCAGCAAAGTGAAATGCTCCATATGTTGTCGTTTTCTGCTGCCAGTACCCACTTAAACTGCAGACATCCACAAAATTGGAGCATGATGATGTGTTTTAAGAGACTCTACCTCTCTGTTTTGCCTTTTAAAGCACTGACAGTGGTTTTGAACATTTCTGATGCTGATATACTGTACCTTGTTACCAGATTGGCCTCTTCACTATTTTAAAATGAGAGTGTTTTTTGAAACGCACTACTCCATGGGGCAAAACAGCTAAGCTAGACCTGCTCAGACCCTGGAACTTGAGCTACCACACCCTTTGTATCATCATTATTATGCTTCTATGAGCACAGTCATTCCATTTCACTATTTTTCTTTCCTGAGATGCAGAAAAAAACCTCTGATCATTTTCTGCTTTCCCTTCCCTGTCTCACATGCCTTCAACCAGTATTTATTGGCTGACCTTTTGGCCACAGATCCTATATAACTGTATACAGAATACAATTCCTGCAGCAGTTAGCTCTCCCTGCCTTCAGCTGTTAAGCCTAACAAATGTAGCTCAGGACCAATGATTTGTAATCTGTTAGGGAGGCTTATAACACACTGACTGGAAAGAAGATGAATAGTCTCTACTTGCAGTGTTCCACCATGCCCTTACCCCGAGCAGCAGCGAGACAGCCTGCAGATGTATGCACGGTTCCTGCCCCAGCAGCTGTGAGCAGCCTGCTCTCATTCCAGCAGTGCCAGGGCACTACAAGAATGGCAGAGAAAAAGCAAAAAATTACACCAACAGGGTCTCTGCCACTGCAGAAGGTGAAGTGGTTACAGCAGTGGGACTGAAGGATGCAGTACTGAAACTCACAGTACTGCCTTGTAACACAGGTCAGGCTCCAGCTAAGCCTGATGAATGATTTTAGACAGATTGCAGCTATACTGAAAATATAGAAAATATAGCTATACCTCACAGCTGCTAGAGGTTGCTTATATTAGTGGGACTGGTAAACAAAGTAATTTGCATTATGGAAAAGTTCTGTGTTAGGAGATCTCACTTGAGAATTTTCCCAGGTTCCCAGGGGTTTAGCCCACCAAAGACACTGATTTTCCATGAACATAAAGAGGGAGACTAGTCTGCATCTTTGTATGAGAATATCTAGGTCATTATTGAAAGCTAGAAACAGACATCACAGTGAAAGATCTCCCAATCTCAGTACACAATTGCAAAGTGAATTAAATCCAAAACACTGCATTTCTAACCAATGCAATGAAAAGGAATGGAAAAGCCCCAGTTGATGCTTCCTTATAACCAATAGAGCTGAAGTCACATGGATGAAATATGACAGTGCAAATAAAAAATATAACCAAATGTGTAGCAATACAGATGACCACACGGTGGCTCTCAAGTACCAGAGATGAGCTATTTTGAACCAGAAATTGATGACCTCATAAAAATTCCAACATTTCTAGGATAGGCTGTACTTACTTTTCCAGGAATTCTTGCAGACCCTGACGGCGATGGTCCACGTGATGAGGATTGTTCATATTGAAAAAGGGAGTCTTAGATGGCAGTTCAGGTAGCTGTCTTTATTAACAGGAAGAAAATATGCAGTTAAAACCAAATGTGAAACAGTAGAGAAAAATGCAATAAGCAAATGCCCACCCCAAGCTGGTGAAAATCATGGGTCATGTTCCAGAAGCTCTTGAAATCAATTTGGGAACACGAGGCTGAGAAACTGGAGGGTTTCTCACACACCTCAAAGGGGAAAATAAATTAATCTGATTTTTCTGGTCCAGTTGTTAAGCCTGCATGCATGTCTGGCTGGGTCTCTTATGGTGCTTGCAAAACCTAAGCAGACTCAAGAAGTGCAGAGAGGAGGTGCAGACACCTATGCTAGATTGCTATTTCTGTTACCTGTGCATAGCAAAAGAAAACACAGATCAAATCTCTTACAAATTAGAGGGGACCTCACCAAACAAAGGCTATCGGTACAAACCACATTCTTCTGGGTTTAAAGCACATAAAATGCCTTGTACAGAATGAACTTGTCCAAGTAAGAAACACAGGACATTTTTCAGATCTGATTTCTGTGGTTCTCAGAATTAAGACGAAACAATCCTTCCCTTCCTTGCCTGACAGATTATGCAATAGCCATGTATAAAGTTGCTCACATAAGCACCGCATTGCTCTGAAGCCTCTGACGAAGCCAAACAAATTCTCTAAAGCGACGTCTAACACAGGATGTTTTCCTTGTAAAGCACATACTGTTTGTCTGTTGGGAAATAAAAAAACATTTTATTTTGTGAATCAGTGCAGGAATGGTATTAAAAACACATCTGAGATTCTATAATAATGCCCAAGACACAAATGGAAAGCTTGACATTAATTCAGTTTATGTTAAGGACTTTGCTTTATCTCAGGCAGGACTGGTGACAGTTTCTACTGCTTCCCAGGGAAGTATTTTTCATTTGCTTCCTTTTTAAAAGGAAGAGATTTGGATTACTGTACAACTTACACTAACAGGAAAAAAAGACCTCAGAAAAAAAGTCTCAACAGATAATGTCAATCTTTGCAGGGGAAAAAGATCATCTTTAGCTATTCTAGTTATAATCCTGCAAACAGCTACATAGAGGTCTTCCAGTGTACAATCTCACTTATATCAAACCAAAGAAACCAATGTGACTCCTCTCTGCAAGTAGCAGCATTTGGAAATTTTCCCAAAGAACACTCTTAGTTCACTGGAAAAATGACAATTCATCAAAAGAGAAACAATTTGTGGAAATTAAATACTTTTGCCAAATTTTCCCATGGAGTATACATTTAGCTGAAATCCCACCTACCACATAAGACTCCATCAGAAAACTACCAGCAGCCCAACCTACCCTCCTCGCCTGTCAGGAGCCATAGCTCCAGAAGATGCAGACTCTAGAGGGCACAAAGATGACAGCTTTCTGGAATAGAGGAGTATCCAGGATATCTCACAGCTTAAGAAGCCAAATGCTCTAGGAGCTGGGTAGAAGAGGAACTCAGCTGGCTTAAGAGCGTGGCAGACAGAATAACTTAAATCCACTGAGAAGTCTGGATGGTAGGACTGACCTAGGGAGTTGGTCTCCAAAAGCCCTGGCATTGTGATGGCAGGAAGCTGAGTTGGTGCTTAACAGCTTCACAGATGCCCAGTGCTGGAGAGTTAATTTTCTTCACAGTAGCTGGTATGGGGTGTGTTTTGGATCCATGCTGAAAACAGCACTGATAACACAGGGATGTTTTTGTTATTGCTGAGCTGTGCTTGCACACAGCCGAGGTCTTTTCTGCTCCTCATCCGTGAGCAGGCTGGGGTTGCACAAGAGGTTGGAGGGGACACAGCTGGGACAGCTGACCCCAACTGACCAAAGGCATATTCCATATCATATGGTGTCATGCTTAGCAATAAACTAGGGTGGAGGTTGGCTTGGGGCCGCTGCTCAGGGACTGGCTGGGCATTGGTTGGTTGGTGGTGAGCAAATGTTTCCATTTGCATCACTTGTCTTTCTTTGGTTTTATTTCTCTTTCTTTGTTGTTTTCCTTTTTAATAATGATGATGATGATTATTATTATTGAAAATTATTAAACTGCTTTTATCTCAACCCATGAGTTTTCTCTCTTTTACCCTTCCAATTCTCTTCCCTCCATCCTGCTGGTGGGGCAGGGTGGGCAGTGAGCAAGCAGCTGCGTTGTGCTTAGTTACCAGCTGGGGTTGAATCATGACACACTGGGTCTAAATGCAATCTCTCCAACTTAGCAATTGCAGAGAAAACCAGTAACACACTTCTATTCAGAGGCACCAGTGCCAGTGAAACTAATATAGCACTCACCCTGCCAAGTCCACAGAATTTCTATTTACCAGAAATCAAAAATATAATTGATTTGGAACCAGCACTTGAAGAAAATTGCAAAATGTAAAAGTTTCACAGTTCTGATTGCTACACAGGAGAGAAGTACTTGTCACACAGACATTTAATAAGTCATCATTTGACTGCTTGATTTCATTACACTGAATGCTTAACTCTTCCACACACAGGAAGGAAATGCTTTTGGTCTTGTGCCAAGCATTAACCATGTAACTTGGTGCTCTCCAATTCTTTACCTTTAGTAGATATAATTCACAAAAAAATTATTTCACACTGCAGTTAACATCCCTGGATCTAGATTTGGTAAATCAGGATAATACCTTCCATACGTCATCCACCAAAGAACAATCAAGAAAACAAAATTAGGTATAGGACAGATTTAAGGCACACAAGAACCATAATTCTAGGTGCACTTCCATTACATATGGTGGACTACAATCATAAACCCAAATGCAGTTATTTGACACATCCAAGCACAAGTAAACTAGCACAATATGAATGCCAAGGTATGCTGAAAACAACCACCTTGCAGCAACCAAATAACTTGGCAAAAAGAACTGAGGAGAATTTGAAGTACAAATAACCAAATAATTACTCTAAAAGAAAGATTTTTCCCACCAATACCTGGACTCAACATTGTTCTATAACAGTAAGATGTCACTGACTGTGACAGTCTTCTGGCTGATAAGTAAAGCTAAGAATCATCTCTGTTGCAAGACATAGTGGAATGCACATGTGAACAAAACAGGTCCAACTTCCAACCCTCCCAGACCTACTACATGGCTATTGGTCAACTCACCTTACCTGTTTCACTGCATCTCAGTTGCTGAAAGGACAATAATAGCCTCCAGCCTTCCAGAAGCAGTATACAGAAAATTCCACTAATATCCCAAAGACAACCCTGGCTTGGACAGAAACAGCAACAAGAGCACAAAGAATCTGTGGTGATATTTTTATACTTACGTGTATAAATATCTCATAGTCTATGTAAGAATGCCATGAGTCTTCTTTCTGTGTCCTGGGGTCTCTCACCAAGACAGTTACAAATTCCTGCAAGGGCATAATAAAAATCAAGCAATTAATTTCAGAAAGCAAAGGCAGACTTAAAGACTCTCTTGATTGTTCTCCTGTTCCAGAAACTACTGTGCTCAGATTAAAAGCTAAACTGCTGTTTTATTGAATTTTGCAACCCTATAAATGGAGAAGCAAAAAGCAATGAATCATCTGAGCTACAACCATGTGTCTGGGAAATTCCCTGCCAAACTGCTATCTGAAAAGGAGTATTTCAGATTAAGTAATACTGTGAAAACTCATACATGTTTCATGCACAGGAGATGTGTCTTGGTAGCTACAAACTAAAAACCTAATATTCAAAGCTGCACATGTAAAGGAGAACTATGCAGGTACTTTAGGCTTTCCCCACACTTGTAATCAACATTTACAAAGAGACGAAGATGCAGCACCTGGGCACTTCTGTTCCAATCTGCCCATCCACCTGTCCAAGGAAGCAACACAGCTGCACTGTAGAGCATAATTCCCCATTTCAGGGGGACAATGATATAGCGTATTTGTTGTAGAAGTTGTCATATCTTGTCTATTACCTTGTAATTTCTACATTTGTATAATAACTTAGAGGGATTCCAAAAGAGAAAAAGAGGCCTGTGTGAATTACTGTAATGTAACTGGTCATCCCTAACAGGAGTCAGAAGAGACTGAAGAATTAAATGTTCCCAAGTATCATCAGCTAATGATCAAAACTTGTATTTTAGAAAAAACAGAAAACGAAAACCAAAAAGCCTGATAAATCTGTATATTCATACTAAGATGGAAAAGACTCCTTTCAAATACAAAGGTCAAAACTGTGCTTAAGTCCCCGTTATTCCAAAGCAAACAAGCAGGCTGCCCTACTCAAGTTGCTTACATAAGCTATTCACCCAAAAAGCTAAGCCAATCACTTAGCAATGACTCAGTTAAAGAAAAGCATATCACTTTAAGCTGTAGATACACTCCCCCCCGAGAGAAAGGCACTGCACAAGATCTCCAGGTACAGGATTCAGCTGTGGGAGGAATGACAGTGTCTCTGGTAAATAACATGCTTTTTTAGTACATGTTTGCATAAATCAAGAAATCTTGAACTAGAAAGCTCTCAAAATGTGTCTTCCCATGCCCAAACCAGAGACATCAAAATAAAAGCTTTTCTCTTCAGACAAGTCTTCTGCCCCTGCCACACACTTCAACATGTCACCAATGGCAACTTTCAACGGACCAACAGGGGAACAATGACAACCTTGAAAGGAAAAGATATATTTTTCCCTGAACAGTCATTGCACTCAGTACATGGCAGGGAGGTATTCAAGGTCTGGATTAAGTTATTTACTACTCTGATTTCCAGGTGGTACTGCTTCAGGCTGTGCCTGATGGCTGGACACAACCCACAGTTTTATGTCACTTAGTCCAGCTCCTAGTCACAGCAGCGTCATCTGCATTATTGCTGGATACCATCTTGGGGAGTAACATGAGTACCTTGCCAAAGAAAGACCATTTGAAAGGCTCCCACAACCTCTGCTGCTTCTTTCCTCACTGAAGAGCACTGGAGGGCCAATTCTCCTCTGCAGCTTTTAAACCCCGTGCCAGTGTGAGACAAGAGGAACAAATGAACAGAGCTGTAATCATTTCCACCAGCTGAGGGTCATGCCTTTACTTTTACGAGAACACCAGTGGGAGACATGAGGAAGTTATTCCCACTCCTGAGATGATCATGAGCAATGTGCTGGACACGGGAGAGATGACCATTTTTTTGGTTGCTTTTCTCCACCTGCCTCACTGTCTATCATATTTGGCATGCATATATAGACAGAACATACTTTCATACCCACTGTAGCATCTTTTCATATCCACAGTCTGAGGTTCTCCCAAGTTTTTGTCTTCCCCAAACTCCTATTTCCCTGTGTCCCACTCCTCTCCAGAGCTGCAACCACTTCTAAACACACTGTCTTTTCTTTGCTGAGCACTAAATGCATCAGTCCTGTAAGAGGAAGAAGAGGAATTATGCCAGGAAGCTTCCAACAGGATGCTGCTCTCCTCCTCCCTTCAACTGCTGCAGCCCTGGAGTCACAACTGCAGACAGCCTGCTTATAACCTGATCTCAGTCCCTTTCCTCTCATCTACTGCTGTATCAGTTTCTTGTTGACCTTCCTTTTGACCAGGTTCCCCAAATTACTCCATTTCCACGTAACCTTCTATAACCCTGTCCTTTGTATATAATCAAAATAGTCTTTGAAGTAAAATACTTCTTTCAAACCTTTATTATACCGAAGTTGCTATTGGATATGCTGTGGTTTAGCTATGGCTTACCTTGCAAATCATTCCAGACCACAAGATTTACACAAAAAGTTTTGTACTCTTTCAACTCACGCTTAACTAATCACTGAATTTCAATACAGAGGAAGTTAAAGCCCTTCACACTCTACCTACTAAAGAGACCTGCTGTAGGCACTCTGGCAGGCAGGTGTCTAAGCAGTAAAGCACTGAGCCAAGAGCAAAAATGATCTGCAGGACAGCAGAGCACCTCAGCGAACTGCAGTCCTCATACAGTCATTGTCAGCTCTGATTTAACACACCAGGATTTCAGCAGAAGTTCCTTTTTCCCCTTTATTTACCAAAGAATGTTAATACTGAGTTTAGAATGAAGCAAGATAAACATTAGGCAACTAGAAATAAAAAATAATGTACAGCCTTTCTCAAGATCTAGTGTTACTTCCCCTAGAAACCTCATGAATCTAGGAAGTGTTAATCCCAGTTCCTCTTGCAAAGGTTCTGCTGCTCTGAAACAGTGTCATTGCACATATAGACTACTCCTTATCTTTTGACCTTTAATTCTTCTCCAGGATACAAGATCCCTCAGGGAAAACAGTATTGATTTAATCAAAGCAGTCCTAACTGTCCAGTATAAATGACGATCCACTCACAGAAAAGGTGTTTATGCTTTTGCATCCCTAGAAAAGTAGGCTTGTAAAGACCAATATTCACATATAGGCTATGTTAGGGTCCAAGCAGAGTCAGCTGGCAGAATATTCCTCTGTGAGATTGCTGTTTTATGCTCAGTCCATCCTGCATTCACTACTCACAAACAATCACAAGATTACAGCAGTTCTGGGTAATAATTGCCTTTATCCTCTGTTTATACTCCACTCCTTCCCTATTTTCCTATAAAAATTAGGATACTCTCAACAGACACATCTATCCTCTGTCCACCTGGGGGAGGTGATGCTGACCTCTTCCTCCCACAGCCCACTTGAAGACTAACTTAATTATTTGTCACAAAACTGGATTGCAGACCAGCTGTACAACATGGGAAGTTCAGCCCAAAGAGAGACAAGGTTTCAGGGACTTTTTACTTTTGCCAGCTGCAAACCTTTCCAAGGTGCCTCCTTCTCCTGCCTAGTGCTGCTTGGTTTTTCCAGAATTGCAGATCTAGTTATTATGCAACACTACATATACTTTCAGTTTTGTTTGGGTTTTTTTGCTTGATTGTGCTGGTTTGCTTTTTCTAATTGAGGGGCACAACACATGCATATATATCATGCATTCAAGAATGATATGTGTCCTGTAACACTTCAGTGCAACAATTCTCTCAAACCAGAATTTACTGCTGACACTTCAAAGTGTCCAGGCTTGGGCATGGAGGCCTACTGCACTAGACACAATATAGACTCAACAGAAAGCTACTGAAGTGTCATCTCCATTTATTCCTTCTCCCTGCAAACTGCTAAATTAAACACAAAACATTTCCTGTCCAAACTGCTAATGCTATAGCTTTGATATGGGTCCCAGCAGCCATGCTGGCCTGGACATCCTCGCGAATATTCAGAATTTTCAAATCTGCAGCAAAAGTAGTCATAACTACTTAATAAGCAGGAATTGCAGAGCAGTTTCTCTGACTGGATGTGCCTTTTAATTCCTGGCTAAAACAGCCAGTTTAAGCCTGGCACTGATGGTATTTTGCTACCTTGTCCTCAAGGCTGGGAGTAGTCCAAGCAGTTAGAGTCACTGACAAAATGGCCAAAGTGACATCTAAATCTTGTTTACACCTTCTCCCTCATGGATATAGATCTGTGCAAAGAACATGAGTGCTTAGATAGCAGAGTAAAAGGGCAGCACTGAGGTCACATAGACGCAACTATGGAAAACCGAAACGTTCCCATTTGGTTTTGCCTCAAAACGAAGAACACACCAAAAAGGCAGCTGAAGCAAACACAAAAAGTCTTCTCTTTTAGTTTTTCTCTTTTTTTTCTTCCCCCTCTCTCCTTTCTCTTGTTGGATACATTTCTGCAAAATGCAATGGATTGTTTAGAGACAAGGGTAAATCAGAAGCTTTATTATATAGAATTTGACCACAAAAGTTGTCTTTCTGAAAAGTCTCTTTAACATTTTCCTACTAGGAAATAGGAAATCTGACATGGAAATATCTATTTTTAATATGAGGGAAAAAATCTAACACAAGGAGGTGGAATAAAAAACGTCTCACATTGGTTGATTATTTACATTAATCATTCCAGCTGCATTTTAATTCAAATCTCTGTGCTCAGGACTGTATCAGGTGATAACCTTGTGCTCTTGTTACACATCTGATTAGTCAATAATCCCTGAAGAGTCATTTTCCATAAAGCTTCCAAGAAAAACAGCATATCCCATCAGGTTGCCTGACAGTAAAAGGATCAGCCACAAAGGACATGGGGCTTTTCACACTGGGGGTGTTGGCATCTTCACTCCACACGTGCTGTGTAATAAGGCTGATAAGAGACTATAAGCTGAGATAAAATAATTTGTTGAAACTTTTGGTGTTCACTGGAATGAGTAAAATAGAACAGGCAAGTATGATAATTGTGGTCCACACAGCTGGTAATCAGAGTTCAGACCCAGCTCCAACCATTATGTCCTAGAAAATATCTAAAGACTGATGAAAAGAAGACTCCATACAAGTTCTTCTCTCCTGTCACTGTGTCTGAGCCCCTTATGCACAGTCACTTGCTCTAAATGAATATCTGATTCTTCCATCAAACTTTAACACAAGGAACTGGCACTCCATCACTTCAGAATATTCTGTATCCTGGCAACTAAAAGGATGAAGAATGCAGCCAATTTTCTCTGATCCACGTGAACCTTAATGAAGTTCAATCCACAACTGCCAAACTTCAACCCTTTTTTATTAAAGCTTAGACATGACTTACCTGTTTTTCATGTTTTGGTGTCATCCTCACTGGTACGTAGCAAAATAAAAATCAACCTGAAAAAAACCCAGAATAGACATTAGATTGGCATTTAGTAGTTTTTTTAAGGTCATTATCACTTTTGCTACTTACTAGTAGACTGTGGAAAGAGCCAGGCTTAGTGCCATATATGCTAGAAAATACATGCTTGCATTAACTGTACCTCAGAAAGTATTCATTTTTTAAAAAATCCCACTTTAGAAGCACTGGGTCCAGTCCCTTTCTGTTTGTGTTTGTCATACATGACAGTCCAGCGATGCCTGTCCATCTCTGAAGTCACTGCTTTTCCTCATTGCTCCAAGAGCGCTCTCAGGGCTCATCCTTGCACCCACCTCCCAGCAGCTCTGTGCAGCCAGTGTTCCCAGTGCACAAACACAGCTGAGGCAGTACTGCCTGAGCCTCATCCCAGGTGCCCAAGCACAGGTCTGCGTGACTGCAGCTGAAGCCCAGAGACTCTAAAACATCTGAGTCAACAGAACCAAATGCCCCTCTCAACCATTTCCCTGAAATGGAGAGAACTGGAGAGACAAACAGGCTAGCTAAAACTCAGGCTAAATTTCACAGTGTCTGTGGTTTTAAAACCTTCATGTAGGGAAGTGTATAATTAGATCAAATCAAACCATCCTGTCATTAACTCAAGTTTTAAATCTACTCTTTCACTGAAAATCCCAATAAATTTTTAACGACCTCTGCAGTCCAAAAAACCAGACAGTTTGCTTAGGACAGATATCCACATGGGAAGACCGGGACAGCTTTATTTACTTGCCAGCTTACATACACACCACCTGCCCGAAAACAACTGCTGTGGGAAAAGGATTTCCAATATATTTGCAATTTGCCTTTCCCCATTACCTCTTCCACATGCCAGCCAGCCACTGCCAGCTAACACCTACATTGACCCCCAGCTTTAGAAATATCCCATTGCCTCCTCAGCTGTTAAAAGTCAACCTCCTCTTTCCAAACTGACCCAAGCAGGATCTCCCTTTCACTTCAGGATTATAACTCCCTACACTGATGCCATGGTCAGGATGGATGCCGCTTGAGCAGGAGAAGTTGAGCAAAATCCTCCTGCACATCCCTCCAGGCAGGCACCTCGCACTGGAAAAGGTGAATTTGCAGCTTTCTTTAGGCAATCCCTAGAGTTGCTCTCAGCCACCTGCAAAATGTTCACATGTGCCAAGGCAGACACACGGCTGTATTTTTGGACATGGTTATCGTTAAGGTTTAGTGATACAAAGCTTGAAGACGCTCTTGTTATTATACAACTAGATATTTAGGTCAAGCCCAGCTAAGGAGTGCTGGACACCCCACCACTGCCCAATGCCTCTTATAAACAGCTTAACTTTCAAATTACAAACTCCACTCACTTTAATAAAATACAGAACAAAGATAGTCACACATACATTTCTTACACCAAGAAATTATTTTGGAACAAACACACTGTTGCCAAATTTCTAGAGGATCAATTGTATCAAAATAGGATACTCTGTTTTCAAATCAAAATGTCCATACACAGGACTTCAGACATCCTAAGGGTGCCATTGTACAGTTCCCATCTCCATGAAGATAAGTCACCATCATTTCACTTCTAGAGCTAGAATGATGCTGACAAAAACACAGAGGAATATCAAAAACACACTCCAAACAAATTTTCCTTTTTTTTTTTTACTCAATGTATTTATGATTAACTTGCATGTATGTTCCAAGCTGAAGGCATAGAAGAGCACTCAGACACTTCTTGCTGCACAGGCTCAGCAGCTCCAAGTACCTCTGCAAGGTGAGGCTAAGACTTTGGCTTATTGGTTCTAACTAATGTTAATACAAAAGTATATTAGGAACTTTCCTTTTGGGGACATAAATAGCTTTTATGTTACAGGAGAGCACGAGCCCACATCACAAACCTATCTCTTCCCATTTGGTATAGCTGTAAACCTATATAGTTTGAGGTTATTTTCCCCCCTTTCTGCTTTGGTTGAATATGTTGTGGTTTCTTTCAAAATGGCAATTCAATTTTTTTCCTCAGTAATATATCTTTATTCCATCAAATGCTGCAGCGTGTTTCTCCCCTGTCTCTAAACTGATTTATGTAAGAAATTATGCAAGCCCAAAATACCTCATTCCTGACACAGCTCGTGAATGACAAGGCTGAAATAATACATTTCATTTTTTCATCTGTTTCTCTAAAGACTGAGTTATGTGCTAGTGCAGGTTAGAAAGAATAGCTTAAACTCTGAACAGCCATCCCACTTTTAAACCTTTAGTGACAGAAAATTAATATTTCAACACAAAAAAGCTTCCTAAAATATTTAAAATACATCAGTTCTTCATCAAGTAATTTGAAAAAAAAAAAAAAATCAATAATGGAAACGCAAGCCCCCCAAAGCTGCCTTTTTCCACTGATTTCAGCGAGATTGCCTAGTCATGCTGCAGCCACTCCAAACACACCGAACGCAACATTCTGTCTGGTAGCAAGATATATATTTGGGGACTTCTTTAACACATATAGAAGCCAGTGAAGCAGAACGGTTCAACTCTCTGCTTAAGAAGTTGTCTTTTTATCTTGAGAAAAAACCTACCCAAAATAGCAGTGATGGAGAGAAGCAGCCATTGGAAGACAAAGAGAAGGCTGCTGGTCTCTTTAGTCATTAAAAAAAATTTCCTCTGACAGAGAAATGAAGGGCTGCCAGGAAAAAGAATCAAAAAAGGTAGTGGTAGATCTGTAGTTTTGATAAAACACTTTCTGCTGTGACTGGGAAAAAACCCCATTGGTTTCTGTATGTTTTTGTTCTGCTTTTGACCCATTATCAGTCTGAAGACTTCCTTTTTTTTTTTTAAGTTAGTTTTATATACTTAGTATATCAACTGCTCCTTGCAGTACATATTTTTGACGGTTCTTAATTGCATAACCAACAAAACTACCAGGAAGCAGCTCCACAAATGCCAACAACAATCACCCCAAAGCAAAAAGATTACACAGGATGAATTGCCATACTTCTGTTGCCTAAAAGAGAATCGTGAAGAAGTGGGGAACAAACCCAAGTACTGCAGTGCTTTTCCTGGAGAAAACAGGTAAACTGCTGTGCTCTTCTTCAGGGTAATAGATAAATAATACTGAGTATTATATCTCATTTAATATTTTAGAGATTATTTTATATTTTAAAATCTAAATTAAAACAGGTAATTTGATATTACTAGGGGAACACCCTTTTATCATGTAAATGTATTGCTCTTAAAGGAGGAAGTAACTTGTCCCCTACATTGCCAAACTGCAAGATGAAAACTGAAGCTGTAGCACCGACAAAATCCATGACAACGGAACAGCATGCACAAATGAAATCCTCCTGGCTGCCTCACTAGTAGCTGTGTTCAGTTGCACTGAAATTTTATTACTTCATTCCTTGCTGGGCAGTGGCCTATGCAATGTGCTTGTCCACTCTGGGAGTGCTGATGGATTCTATGTGGTCAGTGTTTCCCCTCAAGGATGAATGCTGATCTTCAGCTCATCTATCCACACACCTTTGGTTATTTCTAATCATATAACTAAACAACCACCTTCAGGCTTTAATGGGGAAGTGTGATTTATTTTTAGACCTTGGTGATGACTGAAAGCACTATCCAGTCACAAGCAAAGCCCTCAGCTGCACTTTCAAGGTTGTTCCCATCATCAGTATCAAATGAAACTTTTATTCAGGGCTTCAATGTGACCAAGTGAGAGAGATGAAAACTGAATCTCTAAATGCTTTCAGATCTTTCCTGTATTTTATGTTTGGCTTATTCAAGACTCAAAAAGTCATAATAATTTTAATCTAAAGCCTGTAGAAAGTTCAGCTGCATCCATACATTGAGTTCGTTATCACAGAACGCGCCCACATGCACCTGACCACACTATGTTCCCGAAAGGCAAGTAATCCATATGGATTTATATGGAAGATATACATGCAGGGGTGATGGTGGGAGGGGGAGAACAGGAAGAATAAATAAGAGAAGATATTAGCTCTGTAGAGTTCAAAAAAAAGACCATAATAAACTCAATTCCATGCTAAAACAAAACTGCTACTTAGATTTGGGATAGGATAATCCTAATTTCTTTTGGGGAACATTCACTGGATTTGCAGAAGCATCAGGTTCTGGACTAATTCTTAAAGGTCAGTCACTGGCAGGGAAAGTCACTGATGCAGAAAGACCATCTCTCACAGCTCCTGGATAGATCAGAGGACTTAAGAGGCGTCTGTGCCACTGCTGTTGCAAGGGAATAGGAAATAAAGGAGCTAAATCCCCACTTAGTACTAACTCAAAGCTAGTCAGAAGCATGGATGAAATATTACTATCGGTTTCAAATGAAAGGATAATAAGTGGGAGAAAGCAATGTTAACTTGTTTATGGAAAAAAACTGCCTGAAACCATAAGATCAGATATAGTGCATATGTTAGTGGAAAGGTCCATCTAGTCCAACAATGACTTAGATGGTGACTCACAGTGGAACCTCAGAGTACAAGAAACAGGCAACACTTTGAGTGCTTAATCCCATGTTCTGAGGGGAAAACTATGAAAATGATATATGTATAAATGTATGCCACCTGTGTAAAGTGTACCATTCTGTGATGCCAAACTGACCACATCATAACACAGCTCGGCATTTACAGCAATTGTGTACATGGCTATCATGGTTATCCCATCTTGTTGATGGGAAAAAGTCTTATTCAAATGCTGTTCCCCAAGCAAGGATTTTCAGTCTATCCAGAGAAACTCAGTCTCAGCATAAGCGAATGTCTTGTACTTCACCTGGTCCACTTTAATACCTGGGGTCAACCCAACTGTGCTGATCAGAGTCATGTGTTGCCTTCTGTTCCTCACTGTCCATGAACCAGATGGTGAGGACTGAAACTCCAGACTGAGCAGGTCACAGAGCATCTTCCCTTCTTTCATCTATTCTGATGACCCCTCACCCTCTCTCAGCAAACCACCATAGGGGTCTGCTCATCAGAAGTGAAAAGAATGTGAAAGACATCAGCATTTTCATCTAAACTCTGCACAACAGTCAGGGGTGCACAGATTACTTAGTGAAGTCAAGAAAATAAGGTACCCCTTTAGCAAATCCATCTCACTTTCCAGGGTCAAGGTACCCCTTCCATCAGTGTGGTAGAACAGTAGCAGAAGAATCACCTTGTTGCTGAGCAGGAAACAAGCACACCGTCTAACCTGCTTTTAAAAGAACAAAAGCCTTCCAAACCACTGACAGAATTCACACACCTTCCCTCCAACCACAACGCCACAAAGAAACATACTGCCAAAAAAATCACGCGTTTGCGGCCGCACTTGAAATTCTGATTTCCAGCCTCCACCGCCAAGAGGCTTAGTTAACTACTTCTTTCCTATGGGATTTCAGTCCATTTGGTTGCTAAATGCTTGTTTATGGCCACCAGGTATGTTATGCTAACATAACCATTATGTTAGCATTTCTCCCCAGTCAGCCATTCCTTTGTCCTGTAATCTTCCTAGATATTAAGACCTGTTTTACCAAAAGAATGAATTTGGTTCATTTAAAAAAAAACCCAAACCAAAACACTATACAAGAAATTTTAATTTATTTCAGAGAAAATTCAGAATCAAAGACTTAATCAAAGATACTAATTTCCCTTTCCCCTCCAAAATAAATACATCACATGGATTACAGTGTCAGGTGTGGATCACAGATTTCCAATTACCTTGGTATTATACCACACTTTGAACTGCTTCAAATTAACACCATATTGCTGGACAGCAGCATGACTCACCCACCAAGCCTCTGTGAAACGTCTAAAAGCCTAAACAAGGAATAAGTACTAAGAAATCTGTTCACAGTAGGAGAGAGCATCAGATGTTTCCTCATCATCCTCTTTTTTCTTTTTTTGTTTGTTTTGTTTGTTTTTCAGTCTCAAATTGCAGACATATCCTCAACCAAAGGACTTCATGAATATTCTGCAGTTTCAGTGGGTTGTTGATCCCAGAGCAACTATTACTTCAGTTTTCTCATATTAGAAAATACTGATAAGGCTAACACTGGGAGCTAGGACTTTTAGGCAGTGGTTAGTGAACAGTAATTGTAGGTCAAGACACCGGAAGAACAGTACCTGTCAGACTTCCTCACAGCAAGTATCTGATGCTTGCCACAGTTTCTGCAGACAACCTGGGGACCACTCAAAACTCTCCTGCAGCTTTGGCTCCTGTGTTTTCCAGGCAGCCTGTCAAGCTGGTCTGCCATGTGAGCCTGCCTTTGCTACTCTTTCCAGTTATTATGGTGCAAAGTAAGTAGCTTAAACTACATGAAATGATTTTGTGGCATAAATGATCACAGGTTTTGGCCGGTTTTTTGCTATGGCATTTTCAGAAGGCCAATAAAGAAATAAGGCAGTCTTTGAAGGGAAGCATTGGTGACTTTCAAGGTGAAGTTTCAGAAAGCATGCTTGCTCCAGAGAGCTTTTGAGATCCCTTGAGCTAGAAGAAACCAATTTCAGAAGAAACAGCAACCTTGGCAATCTGGTAAATTCAACCATCTTTTAGCTACAGCCGTACTTAAGATGGAAAATACTGGACAAGCACTAGGCTTCTTACTGATACACAGAAAGGGCACACCACCGGCACTGAAACTACTTTTGAAAACAGAGGGAAAAAAAGCAAGTAATTTCCAGGCTAAAACCACTTGCTGACATAGTACCTGTGTACTTTCCAAGTGAGAGTTATGTTCAGTTACAAAAGTGATGAGTGAAGATGTACATATTGTGCACACATAAATGACACCAGATTTTATCAGATATACCAACAGGGACAGATGAGCAACCCCTAGGTATTTTTTACATGATGCCAGTTACAAACAACACATCAGACAGCTTTCACTTTACAAGTTGGATTACAAACCAACAAGATGGGGGTTGTAAAGAGAAACTAAATTATCAGCATTTCAGAACACAGATGAAATTCCTATGAAAAATATTAAATGCTTCTTCTGAAGAAAGGTTCAGAAATTAAATTGCCTTAAAAATAGCACCTTCCTCCAGGTATCTCTCTGTAATAACTAATTTTTACTTATCACAGGAAAAGAAGGGCGGATGGAAGCTGTATCTTTGCTGCTGAGTAAGCAGAGCAAATTCAGCAAATGCCACGCAGTCTTATTGCAACATTTCTTTCTCTGTCTCTCAAATGCTGCCATCACCTGATCCTTCCTTTCCTGACTCACCTGCTGGAACATTTTGAATCTCATGTGCTGGAAATTTCTCATTTTTTGTTCATTTCAAACTCTTTTAATTTATGATACAATTTTTGTCTGCTGATTGAATTGTTGTTACTTAGAGTGCTGCGTGTTTTAGCTTGGCTTCCTTCCTGCTGCAGATTTCCTTATTCTACCAAAACGGCTGGTTTTGTGACATGCCACCTAGTCCAATCCAGGAAATGCTAGGACTTGGTCTTGTCCCCAGAGAGGAAAGTGAAGCAAAAGACATGTCTCAACCATAACCACAGAATTAGAAGTCCCAGTCTCATGACATTTGTCTGGGGAGATGGCTGGGAAAGACCAAGCACAAATACAGACAAAACCAAAATGAACAGTTAAGCAGTAACATCCTGAGACAGATCGATCCTAAGCAGTCTGTATAACTGCAGCTCAAAACAGGTGGGTAAGATAGGAAATACCGCAGTCAATACAGTGTGCCCATAAAACTTTTTGATGAATTCTCTTCAAACTGCTGTGTTTCTTGTCTTTTAGGTTGACCATGCCCATGAGGGATCATTACAACAGTGCAGCTGGATCAGATGTCCAGTCTTTCACAATGTGGCAATTCACCCTTCAGGCTCTCTTCCCCTGAAGAATGTATCAGATGGCCCACTGTTACCACAAAACCTTACTGTTGTTGCGTATCTGTGTAGCTGCATCCACATATTGCACTAGTTTGTGAGCTGGATGTATTGACCATCAAATTAACCACTTATGAGTATATTAACAATGAATTCAACTGGGCAGTTTGCTTGTTCAACAGCCTTTGTTCATTTTCTGTGCTAGCCTACGCCAGTAGCCTGAAAACAGTATTTTAGAAGTAAATAGCTTCTAAATAGTGTTACTTATTACTAAAGAAGACAATTCTGAGAAGCAAATGCCATTTGGCAGGAGGAACTTTTCATGAGACTGACCAATAAGAAAAACAGGTGGAAAATCAGTGATTCAACCATGTCCTGGATTTTCCATTTCTTGTTTATTTTGTGCCTACTAAATCTGAAGATGTGATTTTAGTTGTTTTTGCCCCACTGCTGCCGCAGGACTTTATAAGGCTGACATCACCTTTTGGCCAGCTCTTGGCACAGAAGGCACATTTCTAGTATGGTAAACTTTTTTCAGAAGTTGTGAGAGAACAGCAGGACACATGTCAAACACACAAAAATGGGAGGGAGAGAAGAAAAGCAGCACTTGGGTTTGACTGTTCTGCCATCACAGCCAAGTCAAAGAAGTTGCTGATCAGTCTGGAAAAAACCCTGGTTCAAGGTCAAGTGATAAAAGAAGGAAAGACAGAAAACTTAATGCCTGCAGGACAAATATAACCCACAGCTTGTTTTCACAGTGCCCAAACCCATGTGATATTTTTCCAGCAATTAATTCAAGTTGACCAAGTGGTCTGAAGGACAACTTCTGCCTTCAGTAGGAGAAAGACTTCCCACTCATGGAGCAGATGCTGCCTAAATGAGCAGATTGCACAGATTTTGTATTGCAAGATTTGGATCAGATGAAACTGGTTTGTATTAAATAAGGCTTATTTCAAGTTCACTTAAATATATCTATTTCAGGCCAAAAAAAGCACAGTTCGGTCTTCAAATAGAACAAGTGTCAATTTATATAATCGCACCCTTAGCTATAGCCAGTTGAAACCTACACATTCTGTATGGACATATTTAAAATACTACTTTGTGGTCCTACAGTTAAATCCATAATAAACATCTATCACATGGCTGGTGGGATCGGACAACCACCAAGAGATTCTGTCCCGCTCTACTGTTCTGTAGAAACACGGTAATGTCGCAGGGGCCACAGTTTCTCAGCCCAGGGCTGAACAAAACTGCAATCAAGGCAACTCAATGAAACAAATGGCCCAGATGAAGAGGAGCAGAAGGTACCAGTTACAGCACATCCTCTGCAGCTGGGAGCCCACAGAGAAAAGCCCCACCGCAGGTATCCAGCCTACTCTGTCGCTGCCTGTAAATCTTCTGTAGAACTGACACAACTGGGTCACTACTGCAACCAGAGATGTAAACAGCCATTACTGAGGACACATTCCACCTCATAGGTGAGTTTCAAATCCTGCACCACTTTATACAAAGGCAAGTGCCTTACATACTCAGAAAGCACTATATAAGGATAGCACTGTCCTTGACAGGGTTTGTATTACTGTTCCAGCAGGAGAACAGGAACAAGAATGGTTGTCATCAAGCCTAAAAACAACACAGCTTTTGCAACTGTAAAAGCTAGCCATTAAATGACTGCTGAAATCCAGAATTTAACACAGACTAAAGCTATTCAAAGTTTGAAAGTTATCCAGTTTAGCCGAGCTCATGGAGAAAAGACAGTTCTCCTCAGAATTAAGTTTTGGTAGAAATCCAATGAAGGATAATCATATGCACCAGACTCAATCATTTTTCCACACCGCTAGCAGACTTATATTTCAGATGTCTAGGACAAGTCAATTACTATCCAAGATTTGAATGACAGAAGCTCTAGTGATCCTCAGGCAGTAAAAATAATTCTGTAGTGTCAACTAGTGTTTGTTGCAGTGTTGTTCAAATGCTGTAAATCCCAAAGCCTTATGTTTCCAAACAAACATACTACTCTAAGAAAAGATATTTAATTTGCAAAATTCTCCTTGGACAAAAAGATCTGTGGCTCTAGAAATCCTGGAGAAAATGGAAGAATCATTTTTGAAAGAAAATCACTGCTTATGAACATATGCTACAATGTACTGTTTTTTTTAACCTGACTGAAGCCTAAGATGGCCTTTATGTTTTCTTAAAAGTAGTCCACGCTACTCCAAATAATCTTTACAGTTGTTTTGCATTAGTTACAAGGTTTGATGCAAGTATTGATGGATAGTTTTTCTGAGAAAATCTATCTGCTTTCTTTGTGAGGTGACCTGCACTATTAACACCAACCTCCTGGGGTTTGCATTAAACCCCTGTGATTTGGCTGTGGAAAGCTCATAGAAAAAGACCTCAGCTGGATCTTACATGCCTACTCTAAGATTTAGCCTTCAACTACACACTCAGTGTAGACATCCTCTCCTGGCCAGCAGGTCAAACAGATCTTCCTTCCAAATGTATATGTGATGATGACAAAATAGCAGCTAGAAAGCTTCCTTGCAGATGAGTAGATTAGGAAGGCCTTGTTTCTGCACAAGTATTTATGTGCCTCAAATGTCTTCATAAAAGTTCTTCATAAAATCCCCAAAATAATATTTTGGCCTTAAATTCTCTTTGATTCTTCAACCTTACTGCCCAAACTCAGTTTCATGGTCTGGGAGGTGGAGGGACTGTTAAACACAGGCACTTAGCTGCCTTCCTTGCCATCTGCACAGGAACCCCTACCTTTGTCTACCCAGAGAGGGCAAAACAAGGGACTTTACCTCATCTGGAATAAGGGATTTGCCTTCCTGTCTCCCCAACAACCCTGTTGATCCAACTCCAAATAGTCATACCTGCACTCAGTGACCAGAGAGATCTAACAAGTCACAAAATCCTTGGGGAGCAGACCAACTGTTGTCACAGGGGTTAAACATCAGACTCATTATTTCCCATGTCTGAAGACATGTGAGGGAATCTTTGGGCTGTGCCATGAGAGACAGGGTATTAGATTCAGCTGTTCTCAAGGCAAGCATGACCACAATGACACTACACATCAATGTGACTATTTATACACACAAGTACCTGGCACGTCACAGGCTCTGGCATTATCAGCATGTCCTTCAGGGCCTGAGACTTGCAGATATCTCCTTCTTTCTGTAACCACTCACCAACATTACCGTTACCACCTCATCTTTTCATACCTCATTAGTAGAAATTCATTTCTTCTGGGAAAAGGCACACTGCTCTTGGGAAAACAAAGCCTTCCCCTCTGGGAAGACAACTGAAGATCTCATTAAAACAGAAGCTAAAGTTATGGCTAATTTAAAACCATACATCACCATTAAACAATTAAAATGATGAGACTATTAGAAGGCACAAACTTATAATCGGGTGACTGTTGCTGTACACAAGAAGCAAGGTAGGTGAGCAGTTAGGACTTCCCTGAGGGAAAGGAGGGGCAGGAACTTGAAGGATGCGTTGGCAGCACAGAAACAGAAGTCAGGGCAAATTACTCATTGTCAACTCCATAGTACAACAGATGCTTTGCTACCGGAGCAGAACATCTGTTTTGCTTTGAAGAGTTGTTTTACCTATAAGTGAGTGTATCTTCCTAGACATCTCTGGTAGAGAAGAAAATGAAAGGAAGAAGTAATTTTCTTAAACCACAAATCCTTTCAGTACCAAGAAACAGGAATTCCTTCATACCACAAAAAAGCAGGCACACAAAATAAATGGCACTCTCTTTATACACAAGAGTTAACTGAGGGAAGATCCATACCAAAATCATTGTTGCTTTATTTATTCTCAAACAAATGAAACGTATTGGTGTGCACCCTGCTTATCAGCTCTGTGACAATCTGTAATGCCAGTCACATGAAGAAGCTGGAGCAAAAAGAAACTACCTTCAAACCAATCATGTACCTCACAGGGTCATGCTGACTTGCAAAGGTTTTTTGTAAGGTTCATGCCAGCTGAGGAACTCATCTGCCATACTAGGAGACAGTCTGAAATAAATCATGCTGAGGTGCCAGTTGGCCACCGTGCAGTGCCCGTGTACTGGGGACATCCTGAGCACGGCATCTACCCAAAGACATACCCTGCTCAACTGCAGACCTTCAGCAAAACAGAAGAAAACAGGAAAGAATGTAGTATGTATGTTATTTATGTGACTGTCCTTTAAGTACCAAAGGATATTCACAGAATATTCTGAGTTGGAAGGGATCCACAAAGATCATTGAGTCCAACTCCTAAGTGAATGGCCCACATGGGGATTGAACCCACAACCTTGCAAGTCCAGGGCCAGCACAAGGCTGGCAGACAGTGTGGGCTATTGATTCCTTTAGAGCCCACTCTGTGAAGAACACGCCCAACAAAGTCAGAAAGGAAACTGGTTTCTGAAACCAGGAGCCCTGAGGACATTTAAGGATTCTCTGAAGACATATCACTAAGTAGACCTCGAGAAGATAACTGTTATTTTGAAGTTCTCTAAGTTGAAAGAGGATCCCTGGAGGAACACTGTGAGAAATGCAGGATCATTTGTGACTATATCATGGCACTATGTTCCATTAAAACTACCACTGTTCCCCCCGGTCTGCAGAAATCTGGGCAAGTAGGATTCAGATAGCTAGACATGAATATTCTGTGTCTTTGTGGGTGCTCACAAGGTGTCCTACTTACTCTTTAGCTGCTCCCCCCAAGAAAAGGGGGATCAACTGTAGGTCATGTGTCAGGGTGCCAGCCTCATAAAGGTGTCTTGGACCCTCTGGATGGTCACCTTGGAAGGCACCAGTCACCCACATGCAGGCAACCGATCCATGCCCAAGCTGCTGGACACTGCACAGGCAGCACTTTGGTGCTACATGCACTGGGGAAGGATTGCTCAGGAGACTCTGCTCCATCTGCAACATCTCCAGCCATGAGGGCTAGTCTGTGCCAGGGCTGTTGCAAGTGGTTTCAGCTCCAAGCTGTCTTTGCAGTCTCTCTGGTTGCTCTTTCCCTCCCACGGACACTCGATTTTAAGAGCACAGAGAGCTGTTGACCAAGTGTGTGACTCAGTGAGAGCTTCTGCCAACAAGGAAATCATGGTGGTAGGCTGCTTTCTGTGAGCCACCTGCAGCCACCAATGAAGTGACATGATAAGCTTTTTATTTTTGCTTCCTTGTTCTTCAATATCTATATGCAAAACATGAACATTTTGTAAACACAAGGATTCCCTTGGGTTTGTTTTTTTCCTCTAAGCTGGGGAAGAAGAATGCTTACGGAAGGTGTTTCCATTCTTGAGTTCTGTGTAGAGATTTAGCAAGCAATGCTACAAAGATCCAAAGCCAAACATTACACGTCAAACTTGTGCACATAGTCATGTAGCATGATTTGCTTCTCTGTTCCAAGAATTATCTTTCCAAGAAGTCAGGAAGTTCCTGTAGGAGACACAGCTATACTCTCCCCCTTGTATTTTTAGTATCAGAAGAACAAAAAGGTCGCTGAGGTTTGGGTTTGGTTTTTTTTTTTTTTAGATAATAAAAATATGCAAAATGTTTAATGAGAAGAAAGAAAAATCACAATATCCTAAATTAATGAGCTCTCTATTACTTGTCTGTTTACAAAAGCCAAAATCTTATGCATGTTGCATACCATACACATGGAAATAAGATCCATGTGACACATTGCAGAGATATGATACACCAAAGTCGTCACCTGTCTTATCCTACCTACCTACTTCCAGGAAGCGAGAAACACCTCCAGCAGTCCATCCTGCTGAGTAAATGTTTGCTTTGTGATTTATTATAGCGTGGGGTTTGTTTTTTTATTTCAGTTTGGATTTTTGTTTGCTTTTTTTTTAAAAATCAGCCTGCCAGAGAAGTGTTTCCTTCTTTCATATGATGAAATTACAAAATTGCAAAATAAAAGCAGGGAAGGTTGCAGTAACCTGAAATTATGACAATTTGGAAAAGCACTGAGCAAAAACTGACTAAAATGACACTGCAAGACTGATTCAGCCCTTTACTGTCAGAAAGGTCCTACCTTCTGAATTGATACCCTCGACCCTATCTCTCACTCCACAGGATCAGAGGATCAGGAGATGGGTGGCCAGAGGGGAACACCACACTGAAGCAAGCATATTTTGTACCAGCAGGCTTAGCCCCGTGGGCCAAAGGCAATGCTGCTCTATGGTAGGGATAAATAAGCTACCAGGGGAAGAAGGAGGGAAGTATGAAGGAAAGGTGCTCTAGGGTTGTTTAGCTAGAAACAGGATACAGGAATGTTTCAACTGATGACTGATACAACATTTTTCTGGGTGGAAAAAGTTATTCTGTAAGACATCCACATGCAGGAGCAGCAGCATGAACTCTAAAATTTCTGGGAACATAGCCTTCAGCCTTATCATGTTCTGGTCCTCATCTGGTCAGTGGTACTACTTTGCACTAGTCACATCACCGATCCAAGAGGTCACATCACATGTCTACCAATTGCTAGCTTGATTTAATGCTCCACTTCCTCTTATGTCTGAGAATGACACAGTTTGACCCAAACCCTCAGTAGTTTTTGCACTGTATGGCACTGTGCTCAGGAAGGGAAGTCCCAGGACGTTTGGAGCCAGTGGCACAGCAGGGCACCGCTGACATCTGACCTGTATGCTGCATCTGCGCTAAAAGCATCACATCCCTGCGGGCATGCAGTGATCACAGAATCAGCTTAAGCAGGTACACCAGGGCTGGTTAATGACACTGCCTGAGAACAGCTGTTCTTCAGGAGTTAATGTGGAAAAGCACAGCTGAAAACAACTTCTAAGTGTATGAAAAGATGAGAGAGAAAGGTCTCGATGAGTAAAGGCAATATTTATGCAGGTCTGCCTGCAGGGCAGGGAACAAGGGAAAACCAAAAAAATTAAAGTCTGCTGAGAGAGGATCGAGGTAGTATTTCATGAAACACAGTAACACTGTGAAGTGATGCTACTCCAGCTTTCTACTGAACTATCCCTGACTGTTTGTACCACAAACATCCCCTATTAATTGTATAATCAATGAATAAATAAATTGACCACATGGTTCAAATAAATTACTATCTTATTCAAATATAAAAACTACTACAGCAGATTCTATCATAAAATAGCTAATTTTAGAAAAGCGCATCTGCAAGCTGGCAACTGCTGTTTTGCAATGGTACATGAACACAAATCTTTATATTTTAGTAGTAATATTTTCAGAACATTTTTCTCCTTTTTCAAAAAATACTAAAATATAATTATTTTCCAAAAAAAATTTAAAGTAATAACGATAATAATAATAATCTATAATAAAGCTAATACTTAAAACTATTTATATGAATACAAGTATGGTGTACCAATGCAAGAATTTTAAATTTAAATTCATTAAAAGGTAAATACTCTTTAGAGTCAACAAAAATATACATGGTAAACAAGAGACACCTGGATTTCAAGTCAAGCATCATAAATAATACCCTAGGCTAAATCAGTCATAACTATAATTTGCATCTTCTACACACAGAAAACACTGGCATTTCCACTTTTCTAAAGGAAGTCCAGTCTTGTGTCATTCAGGAAAGCCCTGCCTTGCATTACTTTCGCTTTCAGTTGTCCTTAGCACAAACAGGAAGACCTTTCCCTTCACTTGAGCTATTTCTGTCAATGTGAGAAGCAGAGTGGGCAATGAAACCTCCAGCCGCTGTTTCCCTTGGGCAAGGGGTGACGTGGGCACGTGCCAGGTGGCAGCCTCAAACACACCCGAGCGGGACAGACCCTGATCCTCCATGGCCTGGCTCCACACCTCCGTCTCCCTTTATCCCTTCGACACTGCTAGCAGAACTAGGCAATATTTACTTAGAATTGCCACATCCTAGAAGGGCTGTGAGAACACCCAGTCTGTTGTGCTGATCCGATGGCGACTGTCTGTCTCCACGGGGATGATCCCAGTGAGTGTGTATGAGACAAACAGCAAACACAGGCGCCTCAAGGAAAAGCACAGGCAGCTGCCCCTGTGCCTATTGTGCCCAACTCCAGAACGTATCCCATGGCAAACCCACCAATTCTCAGTCATTGGAACTTCCTTTGCTTTATAAATTGGTTAGTTTTAATTGCACGCTCTGTTTCCAAAGACTGTCTTCGTATGCACCTAAAAATTCTCGCGCTGCTTAATTTAGATTAACACAGAATTTAAAAACAAGGCAGTCTCCTGACTAAGAAAATAGTACAATGAATATGAATACATTTAATACAAATGAAGTCATGATATAGGTGTCATTATAGATTTGTATATTAGTATATAAAGTAATATGCATGAGGTGTATACACAATAATAACAACGTGTGTGTATATATACATATACACACACGCGGAGCTTTTGCACATCCCTGTAAAAGTCACAGTTGCCAAAGGCGATGGATTTGCCACAGCGAAACAAAAAGCGGCGGTTTAAAACAAGATTAGTAATGACTCAAACCGAATTTTCCCCCTGCCCGGCGTTAGCCACTGCTCAAACCTGTCATTTACACCGCCGTAAACCGCGGCGGAGCCCTCTATCAAAAACCAGGGGAGCAAACACACTTCAAAGGGCCGGGTGGAGCCGAGCGCCGCCGCCGCGGGCAGCCCGGCGAGCGGGCTCGTACCGGGGCTTCCCGAGCGGCTGCCCGGACCACGGCCGATGGGACCGAGCCCAGGCAGCGCCCCACCGTCACCCGAGAGCGGAGGAGAGCGGCCCCACACCACCGCCCCGCCGCTTCCAGCTGCACACAGACACCCCCCGCACACCGAGCCCCAGCAATCCCGCACCGCTCCGGTGACCCCGGCTGTCCGGAGGGGCTGACACCCCCAGGCCCCGCCGCCGCCCCGCTCACCCGCCGCTCGCCGCCGCTCCCGCCGCACGCAGATCGGGAGAAGCCGGCGCGTCACTGGCAGCGGGCGGGGCCGCGATCCCCCGCCCTGCCCGCACCCTGGAAACTCGGGACGCACGGAATGGCTTTCCTCGAACAGAGGTTTTCTTAGTCGCAAAAGCTCGGGAGATGAGTGTATGGGGTGCTGAGTCCTGAGGCCCCGCTGATGGAACAGGGCGTGGAGATTCCCTGTGATCTGCATCATGATCAGATCTGCATCCTGTGATCAAATCACCTCGACTGAGTTGGGCTCTTTGATGTTTACACCTTGTAACGCCTCAGTTGAAGGCACCCGATGTGCTTTATGATGTTGCACCCTAATCACGCACCTTACTCAGAATGAAGAAAGCACAGGTTTTACTGGGGCTTCTTAGAAGCCTTTCGATTCAGAAGGGGAAGAAAATAAGATTACACCTGATTACCTGATTACATTCTAGAAATGAGTGGATGTGGCAGTTAATGCTATGGTCTAGTTGACAACGAGGTGATGGCTCAAAGGTTGAATTTGATGACCTTGGAGGTCTTTTGCAACCTAAATGATTCTGTGACTCCATGACTGATAAGTTAATTTTTAAATTTTTTTGAAGACTGAATAAAATCTACCATGAAGGTTTATTTTCAGCTTTACTTGATTTCTCAGGAAACCAAGATACCAGTAATTTTGTTTCCTTACTGACTAGATGCTAAAGATCCCAGAGGGATTTGAAATACATAACATCATATGCCAATGTTTGGAGATCTTCTTCATAATAGTATGGTGATTTTATGCCAACATCTCCAGAGCCTTTGGAATCTGGCTTATGAAAAGGAGCTTAGCAAGCTGGGGGAAATAATTTATCTGGGAGAATGCTTGTCTCTTGATTTTGAGGCTCTTTCTTAGTGCTGAAATTAAGAGGAATAAATGAAAGCACCTTGGGAAATATCCATTAATGAGAGTGCAAGGAAAAGAGTAAATTTTCTGCTACAAGAAGAAGTGGTGTTTCTGCTTCTGAAAAGCTTGAATGATCTTTACTTATCTATGTTCTGATAAGAATCAGCAACTTCTCCTATTTTAAAAAAGAAATAATTTTAATACCATAATACATATTTACTTTATTTCTAAATACCGAAACCCCATAATATTTTCTTTTCTTAGCCTTTTTCTGTAAACCGTTGGGTTAATTTTTCCCATGATATAAGAAAATATGAAGCAAATTCTAAGACAAAAATTCTCAAAGAAAATAATTATTAATTTGCCTTGAGTACCCCAAAGCTTTCATTTGATAAAAGTCCTTAAGCAAAACTCTACACAAACAGGTAGAGGTCAAAATTAATAACTACTGAATCACAGCAACAGAGTACAGAGAATTACGGGGGGTATTACATGAGGTGGCTACATCAGCCTTTTCCACAAAATATTTGCCACTTTTTGTAGTGGTGGTTCGCCATCACTGGCAGTGGAAACCCCATATGGGTGTGGACAGTGCTCCGAGTGGCACTTGTGCTGTAGTGGCAAATTTTGTGGTAGGATGGTGAAAGCACCAAGACTGAACTTCACTTTTTTTTGCTATTACTGTCAGATGCTGTGCTGAGCAGTGGCACTGAGTAACCACCCTGTCCAAGAAGTGATTCACAGAGGAAGGCCAGCATAGAAGAAGGCTGAAATGAAAGGGAAGAATGAGGCTAACTGGTAATTAAAACACTCTCTGCAGATTGCCAGTATAAACTCATTTTCAGAAATCAATTTTTTCTTATATTCTAGTATTAAAAAAATATTATCAATGAGGTTTATAAAACTTGGTTATCTCTGCGTAAAAGTGAATATTCCTACCTCTAAGCCACACAATTTTGCCAACAAAAGAAAATCATAATTAGATATAGTTAAATTTAGCAAAGACAGGCTAAACTGGCAAGCATTCTTAATGAAAAAAATCTAAAGAACGATTATGAAGAGAACAATTTATTTTTTAAGAAAGGTCTGTTCAAACTTCCAAACCACTTATTTGTAGGAGTTGATTCCTTAATTCCTTTTCCAGACTGTTTTTGTCCGATCTCACTTCAATGCCATACTGAATTACCACTTTTCATAAGCATATGGTGTGCAGATATATTCTAGAAAAGAATGGAAACTGAAAGACATCAGGCCTTACTAAGATGACCGTGGCAAGCAGGAGAATGAACACATGAATGATGCTCCTATAGGACTTTTCTTCCTCCCTATTTTGATAGGAAAGCTTGCATCAAAAGGACCAGATGCCAATCATCATAATATCTACATTTTGTGGTTCTGAAGTGGAAGGTCTGTCCAAGACCTCCTTGATGAACTTCCTCAAAGGGGTAGATTTCTCTTTCCATAGCTTAGTTTAGTCAATGTATCAGTTTTTGCTACCAGAGAACTGCAAACTGGAACTAAATTTGCCAATTTAGTTCTGTTGACAGATGAGAATTTGCATAAAGGAAATTCCTGTGCATTTTTTGTTAAGTTCTCATGCTACTTTTGTCCAGTTTTTTTTGTGCCAGTAGAATTGTGTCCAGAGATGATGTCCAAGAATGCATTTGCTTCAAGGTTTTTTGTGAGCATTCCTCAGGGGGCAGCTGTGGTGCTGGTATGAGTGATACAGCCTCCTGCTGGCCTTGGCTGACCTGCTGGTCTGGGGGGACTTCTTCCTCTATGCCAAGAACTTCCTTCTCAATGTTGTGATAAACTAATTGCGTTTTAGGGAGTTATTGAATCTATGTAAAGTATTTTCTTCATGGTTCAGGCAAAAAGGAGGGGAATTTCATTCCACAACAGCTCTCAAAATTTCTACTGAAACGAGGTTTTATTCTGCTATCTTTACATCAGTTTGATTTATTTCAGATTAAACCTACCACAGCTATGGCCATCCATTTATTCCTATGGATAAACTTAAATGTACCTTCATCTACATTAACATTTTGTTTCAGATGAGGTATGTATTGTTCAAAGCAAATCTCTGGTTGTCTTCCCTTCCTACTCTTTAATTCATTTTGTAGAGCAGCCCCAGAAGACACATAAGAAACGCTTCACCTGAAACATGACAAGAAGCTGCACTCCAATCACTGATGAAGCCAGACTGGAACAAACCTTCCGGAGCATGAGGAGGGTGAAGGTCACTTCCTCCACAGAAACTGGTTTGCACTGCAGAGTTTTTCCTGTTGGCATCATGCTGCTTGCTAATATAGACCTATCCTAAGTCATAGAGTGATTATTTCATTACATTTGAATAAATTTCTGCATTCAGAAAATGCTACAGAACTCCCTGGATCTTGACTGCTTGATCATATAATGAAAACTTAGAGATAAAAAGAAAGATTCTTAAATTTGCAGAGTGTACTGCTTTGAACTAGAGAACTAGAGTTAAAGAACAAAGACACATGGCATACTATGAACACAAAATTAAAAAAAGTATTTTTAAGATTTTTCTATCATTTCCTTTCTGTGGTTAAAGAGAGGAGGAAATTATGCAGCATTAGGCTGCAGTGGGATTTTAGGAATTACCATCAGGAAGCATCAATAAAGAGTGCAGAGGAGTTGTGGCAAGGACTGCAGTTCTGAAAAACTCTTAGTAAAGATGCTCGGTGTTTTCATCTTGTTGAAAGTGTAAGGATTAAGAAAACAGTGAGAAGAATAATAGAAAGAACTCAGCAAATATTTCCCCTTACTGGTTTGTGTTCTGTGGTGGAAAACAAGTTGTCCCTCAACTGTGATGTCACATTGTGTTTGAAAAGTAGTGACTTCTTTGTAGCTTATTTGTAATAAAGCATGAAATCCACACATTTGCTGATGTCTTGTTAATAATTTGTATCCATTTTCCAAGTATGTATGGCGATAAATACTTCTCCTTGTGAATAGGATGTTCCCTCATGCAGTTTGGGCAGATGTTCTGATATCTAAAATTGCTCAAGGAATAAAACTCATGGCTTTGGCTTGTCCATTTATGTGAGCATGGGTAAGGCAGGACTTTGGTTCGAACAGGCAAGTTGCCAGTACACTGGACATTTTAGTGCCATAACTGCAATAGCTTGAAACTTGATTTTGCAAGTGCTGTGCTCTCATATTCAGTAGTATCTGCTAAGTTTGCAGTCTCAAAGGTGCCTGGCTTAGAAGCACAAAGTCTGCCCAAGCAAAATTGGGTCAGACTCTGGGAGGGAGGGGATTATTTGGATTTGCATGTAATACGAAAAAGGACTGTTTATTTTGTTTCTTTTTTTTTTTTTTCTTTTTTACTCATAAGTAATTCCAGTTTTCTGTATTATATCTGATCTGAAGACATGGTAAAATGAAAGACCTCAGTGTTTCTAGTGTGAAGAAGAAAATTACAAGAAAAAAAGGATTATTAAAGAAATCTTATGCCATCTTTTGAACTAGAGTGGAAGCCAAATGCCTTATTAAAAACTGAAAACCATCAGAAAGAGCTGTGATTCATTGCCATTCACTTGGTGTTTCACAGAGTTGTCTAGCCAGGACTTGCATGATATGCTGCAGTAAAAATAAGCAAGGATGAAAGAAAAAGAAATATTTTAAAAGGACTCCTCCTTTACACATTTGATAGAAGCAAAGTAATATAGACTCTCTTTTCCTTTTTCCTCTCTAACTTTGCTTCTTACAAGGTTTTTGTTGTTTACTCCCTTTATTTCTAGGCAATTTTTATTCAGCTGAACTTTGTTTCTCTGAGTTAGGTTTAATAAAATAACATAGACCCACTGTGTTTACTTTCATGAATCCTCCAGACTGACAAATTAAAATCAACATCCAGGGAAAATCCTAGAGTAACAAAATATATAGCCCTCAAATTTGGCTTGATATTTGTGACTATTACAGAGAAGGTAACAACAGCATAAAGCAGTGGTTGACTGGAAGAGCCTCAGGCACTGGTTTTGCATCTGCAGTTTCTTAACTGGTTGTGTGCTGGTTTCTTACAGAATATGAGACCAGAACAATCTTCCTCTTGAAGGGGATTCCAGATAAGTGTTTCACAGTTTCCCTTCCTATTAGTGTCCCTTTTTACTGGGATGAAAGGCGAGAAGGCCAAGGAGCTGGCTGTCCTATTTTCCCTGCTTATACTGGTTACTTGGATGTTTGTAGTCAAGGCAGATACAAACATCTCTTTTAGACAATTCAGATTGCCTAGGATTTAACTTGTCCTCTGAGAACACCTGTGCCTCCAGGGGCCAGGGCAGCAGCTGAGGGCAATTCTACACCTCAAGTGGGAGATGACTGGGTCAGGCTGGCTATAAAATGGTAGTTTTGGCCATGAGCTGGCATTTGGTATTTGGTTAGCACAGAAAATGTGCATGTTATACAAAAGACAGTACGTATGTGGACTACTGTGTACTGCCACCATTGTCCTGATACATTCATAAAAAGGGTGGAATATTGTGATATTCTCAGTCCAAATACTCTCAGTTAGTACAAACCTTTCTGGTTTTAATTTCAGTGAAAGAAACCTGTGATAAACTCTCATGTACCATTTATTCCATGTTTTGAAAAATAAAATGAAATTAAAAAAATTAGCCATTCTTTATAAACGTTAGAGGGACCCCTGCTTTCAGCAGGTTGTACGTGTGTGTTTCCAAATGATCATCTGTTTCCTTTGGCAGATTAGCCCACAGTTCTCACCACACTCTTGAAGTCTTGGAAATTTGCCTCTTCTGCTCATGGTACTCCAAGACTGAGGGGCAGGTGGGTCGCATCCAGTGAGGTGACTTCTGCAGTTGACTTCTAGACAGTGTCTGTTCACTGACCTGCTAAGGTAACTTTTTGTTCCCCTCAGGCAGAAGGAAGTTGAAGCGATGGGGAGCAGGGGTGACAATAAAGAAGACTAAAGAATTAGTCATTCTGAAAGGTGTTTGGATTGACAGGGTTTTTTCTGAGATGAGTACAGATGGGAGGGGTCAAGTTGGTGGTGAATATTTTAGGAGAAGTTGCAGCCAGGTGTCTACCAATGGAGTTAGAGGATCAAGAAAGCGAGAGGCAGTTAGGAGAAGCAGGTTTTGAAACACCAAGATTTACAGGGTCTGGCATTACTGGAGGTGGTTGGGTCACTGAGGAGGTGACCCCTTTTCCTAACAGCTGGAGGGCTTGTTCCAGTCACACACCAAACAAACATTTCCCATTGGTACATTGACAGCAAAGGCTCAGGGCTTACGCCTCTGCCAAAGATGTGGCAGCTGAACAAGTTATTGTGCATTAGCCAAGTTTCACTGACGCTGCTGTTGGTTCATGTAAATACCAGAGCATACAATCTCCTTTAGGAGGCAACAAGAAAACTTTAAGCTAGAGCCTGTCACCTTGCTTTCCCAGTGCTCTGACATGGATTTCTCAGGCCAAGGAACAATGGGAGCTTGCTCCTATGGTGGATTTTTCCTGCCATTATCACCCCTTGGCCCTGCAGCCTGGTTACATGCAGGGTTTGTGCTGGTGTAGGTGCTGTTTAGGGCGGTATTTTTTTACCAGAATAAATATACTGGTACAATTCCTACTATTAATGTATCATGTTGATTTAAAGCTATGTTACCTTAGTATAACTTATGCTCTTTCTCAGCACAATCATAAGCTTACACTCTCCTAATGCCAATTTAGTGAAATCTTTGACAAGTATTGATTATTTTAGACACACCTGCTTTGGCCCAGATCCAGAGAGATTTGACATCATTGGCATAAGTGAAACCTAGTGGGATGAGACCTGTGACTGGAGTGCCCTGTTGGATGGTTACAGGGTCTTCTGGAGGGACAGGCAGGGCAGAAGAGGCGGAGGGGTGGCACTGTGTGTAACAGAAGAGTTGGAATGTATGGAGCTCACAGTTGGCAATGGCACAGTTAAGAGCCTCTGCATAAGAATCAAGGGGCAAAAAAATAATGTGGATGTCATCATGAGAGTCTGCTACAGACCTCACAGCCAGGATGCTGATGCCAACGAATTATTCTTTGAGGAACTAAGGGACGTTTCCAAGTCTACTGCCTTTGTCCTTATGGGGGCCTTCAACTTGCCAGAAATTAGCTGGGAGCATCACACAGCTGGTACAACCCGGGCCAGAAGATTGCTAAAAAATCTGGATGACAACTTTATGGAATAGGTCATAAGGGAGCCAACTTGGAAAGATGCCCTCCTTGATCTACTGCTTGTCAACAGAGTGGATCTCATGAGAGAAATGGAGATTGGTGGACATCTTGGCCACAGCGACCACGAGGAGATTGAGTTTAAAATCTCTGTTGGCAGGAGGAAAAGTGGCAGCAAAACCTCAACTGTGGACATGAGGAAGGCAGGGCTAAGGATTGGACTTGATGAGCCTTGTGAGTCCCTTCCAGCTCAGCATGTTCTGTGATTCTGTGATTCTGTGATTCTGTGATTCTGTGATAGTTAGAATGATACTACTCCCATGTGATGCTATGACTCTCTCTCATACATAGGCAACCTCTAACTACAGCATTTAACATGCCAATGGTTGTCACTTTTAATTATATCAATACCTTGTTGCTTTGAATAAATTTTACAAGTACCTATGGCTGAAATCTACTGAACCAGCCGGCTTGTTCAACAAAGCAGATGGGTGAGCTAAACTATCTGTTGTTCAGAATTCCCTCTTATATTTTAGGGGGTCTTGCTTAGTTCTTTCAACAGTAAGTCAGGTGGATCAGGTATCTCCTACTTCCTGGTACAGCCACGTAAGACAGGCTTTGCCCTCCCTGTTTACTATGTATTCTGTTCCTTTTAGAAGAGTATATCTATTATCTTTTAGTCAATACAGTGAAGAAATGCTGCTATTTTTTTCAGACTAGTTCTAAAATCTATGGGGAATAAGCAGTCACTGCTATGTAATATTTAAACTTACAATATGAATTATACTGTATTCACTAGTACATTTAAAGCAGCTTCTTAATTGACTTAGAAACACCTGCAATGCCATTTACGGCCACAGAAACACCTTGGAGGGTGTGAGTGCTGCTGGACTATTGTTGCTTCTTTGCAGTTGGCAGCCTGGACTTTGTGAGACTAAATGTATTAGTTGCAGCAATAGCTCAGCACCACAAGCAGCTTCTGGCTAACTATTACCTCATCATAAATCCATGTGGTCTGTTGTTCCATTTCCTTCAATTTGTACATTTACAATGAAGGAGTAGTGCACTTTGGATTGATCTGTGTAAGATGGTTACTGGGAAACAATCTGAAGTGCGGAATTGAGAGGCCACCAGTTATGGTGTACCAGTTCCTCCAGTAGATGCACTTATTTTCCATGATGAATGCCTTTGTTTGCTTTCAACATAGTTCACTTCTCATGTGTATTAAGCTAAATCACACAAATGCATCGTTAGTGCAAAAAAACATATCCCCTCGGGGAGCTGTTGCAGAACAGATACTCTGCAGTGGTTGTTCTGAGGTCTTTCCTGTGTAGACAAGCCCTGTGGTGTAGATCATTGCTTTGTCTGCCCTTAATGTCCTCATGTGATTTTTTAAATTATATTGCTTGGCAAAAAAAGCTAATGTAAAGGTCTATCTGAAGTGTGTTACTTAATTAAACATGCTTTTGGGCATTTGAGTGATTCTAGTTTCCACTTGTGGCTTTATTCCCTCTTCCTGACTTCAAATTCTAAAATATTCGGGTTTATTTTTAATTAGCTTGTAATCAATGTTGGATACTAGTGTAACATGGGAAGAATGGTAAGAATTTTTAAGTTAAATTTTTACAAAACTCATTGGTCTGACCTTCAGATTTGTTGGTAATGCCTCCTGTCTCATCTCAGTTGGGGATGTGGGACTGCCACATGCTTGCTGTGATTTCAAGTAAGTATTTCCATGCTGTACTGTGCTGCACTCTCTCACTTCATTAGCGCAGTTAAGCAAAAAAACAAAAGCCTTTTTGCAATAATTTATTTGTTTTCTCAGAAAGTTTTCGTAATACTAAAACAAAATAAAATAAAATAATAAAAAAGCACTATGTCCCTGTGAATGGAGAGCATGGTAGCTGGGCATGCTGTTTTCCTTATACAGATTATACTCTGATTACAGATACATTGTGTAATATCTGGGGAACAGGCAGAACTAAGATTTCAAGGGAGCACATAAGCAACTCTCCCTTACCTGTCACTCTCACATGCCTTTCCATAGCATGTATTCTTTCATGTCTGCAATGTCCAGCCCTTGATACACCAAACTCCACTTAGACCAGCCTCAGACACTATGGAATTCGTTTCTCACTAAGTATAGGAAAGTACAGTTTCTCACTAAGTACATAAATTCTAAATGAGAGCCTGCCAAGTTGTCTTAATAGTGAAATGTGACTGGGCCAGACACAAAAAGATGAACTTGGATCTGTTTTTGTGCTTATTCAAAATAGACAGAAGCAGTGGGCAGTCTGTAGCCACTCTAATTGAGCCGCCTCAGATGGCAAGGAATATGAAGGGTGCTAAGGAAGAGCAGGATGTTTGAACCTCAGTTTTGCTTCAGATGTTTAAGCCTCAGTTCTCCACTAACAGAGAGTATCTCTAGAGTTTGTAACTCTGTCTTCGAAATCTACTCCAGTGCTCATGGCTTTAGGTACATACATTGTCCTCTACTAGTTCAAGCTTTAGTATTGTCTTAAACTTCAGTTTTGCTTTTCCAAAGCACTATCATACCAGTTTGCCCCTCTTTAAAAATACAGCATCTCTTATTTTGGCAGCAGTTATTATTAATCATGGGAAAGAGTGAGGGACTAGGCATTAAGCCTGTGATGGCATTGGTACTGTAGGTTTCTTGCAACTGTGTTAAAAAAAAAAAAAGCAAAATGCTCCATGTCTGTCCTTTTCATGTAACATCCTTAGTATATATTCCAATAATTCTATCTGTATGGATAAAGTGCTGTCATTTATTTCCACTGTTTTTCCTCAGGCACTTTACTGCATTGTCAGCCTTGCATCAGCAGGTCAGCTCTGTGAGTCTAGTCCAGCATTTACTGATGTTACTGCAAAAGGAACTGGAATGTTTCAGTGAGTGCTTCTTCAAGGGCTGTTTCAGCACAACAGTTTTACTGGAAAGGTAGTAATTTATCAATGCATAGTCTTTTAACTAATTTGAAATATTTGTATTCTGCAGAGGCAACACTTCCAACTGGTGAGAAAATTTACCACCAAATCTGTTTACCACCATTTGATCTGGTTCTTCCATTGCTCTTGCACGTAGGCACAGCAGGCAAACTGTGCACATCACTATGTACAGCTAGTCTGCATTCCTCCACATCTGCTCTCTCCTGCTATTCCACACCTGCCCTGGATGAAGTTAAACAACTTCTGCCTCCTGCCCAAAAATCAGTAAAGACATTTGGAAACCAATGAAGAAAATAGTAAGTTGTATCTTCAGGACATCACATCACCACCAGTGTGACTAGCAGCCATGAAATCACAAGCAAGAAGGTAAATATGACTCTCCCAAAATCAGTTTGAAAAGTTTTTCTTTTTCATCAGAACTATTGGCAGGATAGAAGAGTCCTTTACAGGATAGAAGAGTCCTTTACAATGTCTTTAGTAAGGGATTTTAATATTCTAATTCATGTTATCTTACATATCTATTCCACTTAATTTATTCCTTTTTAACTTTAACATTTAGTTGTCATTCATCCTAAAAATACATTTACAAACTTCAGCATGGATCTTGCATGTCTGCCATGAGATAAAAAAAATCGAAGTCTCTTTATTCAAACCCTGATCCATATTTAAGCCGTTAATATTTAAGACTTACATTACTATCTTCATTCCCGTGGTCCATTTATTTCCCTCTAAATGAACACAACATCCTCTTAATGGAGGCACTAATCTTCATGACAGCAGCTCTGACTGCTGATCTACTGGCAGCAAATAGATTAGTCACTAGAAAGGAATGAGCATAATTAGATTCCTGAAGGAGGTGTCAATGTCTGGAACCATCTTGAGGGAAGTCACTGTTCACCTCTGAAATTCTTTGGCCACTGCTTGCCATTCCATTCTTGGCACAAGTACATCCTAAGTGGAGCTTCACAAGGAGCTGCTTTCATGATCCTCTTTCTCCAGCGCTGTCTGTGCTATGTCACAGTGCCAAAGAATCACAGAATAGAATCACAGAATGGTTTGCATTGGAAGGGACCTTAAAGGTCACTCATTCCAACCCCCCTGCCATGAGCAGGGACACCTTCCACTAGACCAGGTTGCTCAAAGCCCCATCTTCCAACTCGTCAAAGTTGTCCACCAAGATAAGGGCCGATATGCCTGAAGAACGATTTGGTACTAGTGGTTGTCAGAAAGATGGTGCACAGTACTTTGAATATGATACCTAGAGAGGGCATTAGCAGCAAATTTACTGAGGAGCACTGAACATGGAGAAACAGTACATTGTTAATTTGACCCCAATCCTTACTATTCTGTAGGTTGGACTGCTCCATCCTATGGAGCAGTCAAAAGGTATGTCATTGGAGCATAGCACACCAGCTATGAATTCTTTGCAGTTATGTGGGAAAACGCAAACATCACCCCCCAGGCATCAACAGCTTCTGAAAGGAGAGGAACAGACTTCAGCAATCTGCTGTTAAAACACAACAGCTTAAGGTCCCTTTAGCCATGAAACTCTTGGAAGAGTTAACAGCAGATGATGCCTAAAGATTTTTAGCCATTTTGTAGATTTTAATATAGCTGTATAGTTTTCTTTCACCTTAGACACTTTAGACAGTTACTTAATTTTTTCTCACGGTTTTGCAACATTCCAATGAATTTCTGTTTAACAATCTTTCCAAGGAAAGATATTTTAGCAAGGACATCCTGTTTGGGATGTGTACCTCGACCAGAATAAGAAGATATATTTTAGTCGAAACAAGATAGAGGGCCCAGAACCCTTCGAGTGCCTCCAATAGGGCAGTTCTGAGGATGGTACCAAGGGCAAAATGGTTTTCAGGTTGGATGTACCCACTAGATATGGTAATCAGTTGAAGTTATAAAAGTGTGAGAATTCTGTGTGTGGGTGTGCGCCTGTGTACTCCATGCACCTGAAAGCTTTCATTAAAGAACTGCTCCCTACCTTATCTATACCAATATTGTTTGGAGAATTTTTTTCCATTTTAGGCATCACAGGATGGCACAAGAGTAACTCACTCCCTGCAAGACCACAACGCTATTCAGACCATGAACAACCAGGTGTTCTCAGAGGTCCTCTGTGGTTCCCCAGCATCTTCCCCTAGTCGATGCCCACCCAGCCAGTGCAGACCCAGCCACTCCACCTGCTGGAGACTGACAGGGCTGGGTGCAGGCAAAAACATGAATCCCATGCTGGAGTGCCATCTATTGAATCACCACCATCATTACCGATGGCAGATGGGTTAGGGTTTGTTGATTTAGCCACAGCATTTGAAATAAAAGCAGCAATATGTGAGATATCTAAATTATGTCTTATACCTAACTACACTTTTAAATGCTTAAACCCAGCAACTATGCCTTCAACTAGCCCTGCAGGTGTAAAACCAACTGTAAGTCAACAACTCATTCAAAAAAGATAGATATAACTAGGATTTTTTTCTAAATTGAGAGGATAAGATAGGTTTTCTAAGCAATGATGTGCAGAATACTGACAGACACGCCCACCTCTGGGTCCATGACAATTTAGAAAAACAACATAATTTCAACAGGAAGCCCATGAATTCTGCTTTTTATCTGAAGACTACTAAAGATACTATCTAAAGACTGTATTATTCTATAAAAGTGAAAGTTTTAAGCGCCTCCACCTGGATCATTAGTGCAATGATTAACACTGTCAGGACACAAAGATTTCTCACGTGACTGGAAGCGTGCCGCCTGCACACTGTTTCACCTGGCTTTTGTTCAACATAAATGTGTCTTGTCCAGGCTACTTGTGGTGCTTGGTGATGGAAGGAATAAATAGGTTTTCGGTTCTTTACCCTCCCAGTATGTTTAGTATAAAGAGCATTTGGTGATTCTGGGAAACCCGGAGTCACAATTCATTGCCTGCCTTTTGATTGGTAATTAAAAAAGTTGGGTAAAGAATTTCAAGCAGCTTTCGAATTGCAGACACTGGAAGAAAAAAAATACATTTAGCAGTCTCCTGTTGTCCAACTTGTGAGAATATATACTTCTTTATAGTAGCCGCCATAACAGTATTTATCTTTCTTGGTGTCATTCTCTTGGCTTCTTTTGAAATGGATTGTCCACAAAAATAAGAGATATTTTTAGATTGCTGACCATAGCATGTCCACACTAACGAGAAATTGTTATTGCTTATGGGCAGTATTTTTCTGTTTTATTTGTGTTTAACTGTAGTTATCTAGTTTAAACTAGCTTTTGGTTGTTGTTAAGGAAAAAGAATATATGACTTTTTAACATCAGTTACTGAATACTTGAGAATTTGCAGCTTAGGCTATTGGAACAGACATCACTGAGAATTATACTGAAAATCAAAATTCGTAACTCCTGGTTTCTTAAGGAAGCAAAACCTCTTTATTCACTTTTACATATGTCTCAGATGTATCTTTGTGGTATCTCTTGCCTTAAATTTCCTCATCCAAAGTGTCGCACTGACCGATTTCTTTGTCAGATTTTATATTGCAGTGAGAGCAATGGTGTGCTTGCCAAACATAAAATCTTGGATTCAGAGAGATGCATTTACTCAAAATCAACTGTGCTGTGACTTGTCAAAACCAAGAAATGTTTACCAATAGCATCCAAAACTGCAGAGTAATCAGGTACAACAGATGGAATAATACAGAATAATCAGAAATGCTGCTCAGTTAAAGACAGTGATGTTTCTGCAACAACTGTAGAATGTCTGTGAAAACAAGGTGAGATGCTGTTTCTCCCTTGAATCTCTGATTTTACTGCCTTCTCAGGATTTATGGCCTAGTACAAGAGCTGGAGTATTAAGTTTGAAGGTTCAGCATATAACATGATTGCCTTCCTTGTCCTGGTGAAAAATTTCTTCTTTCTAATAGTTTTACAGGTATATATCTGGTTTTTTTTCAATTAATCAAATAAATGAAAATTGACTGAAAACCCAAACTGCAACTCTGTTCATATGATTAAAAATGAATTAATAAAAGTACTATTTCTTTGTTATGCAGAGAAGACTCCATTATTTATCTATGATTTCACTAATATACACTTCTTTAAAATACTAGGAAGATGGTTTTCTGTAGTGCTTTTTGGTTTCAGGTCAATAGTTTCAAATTATGGTAAAGAATCCACTGAACACAAAGCCCTGAATTACAGTGGGGTCCAGTAGAATCATTAGACCTCAACATATGCACTATAACAGTCCCTTTCTTGTGGAGATGTAGAACTGGTGTGCAACTTGATGTGCAAAATGGATTCAGTACGTTGAAAAATTATGGAGTAGATCATGCTGGGTACTAAGAAAGACATTTAAAGAATAATGCAATCATCAGGCACCATCAACATGCACACCATCAGTTTTTTTTCCTAATATGTAATCTAAACCTATTCTATTGCCTGAACTCACAATTAGTTTAATAAAAGTGACACCACTATTTGCATGAAATACCAGGGTTTTGTCAGCTCCAAAAAAAACTCTCAAGCACACAGAAAGGTTACAAGCGGAAAAAAGGTTTTATTTTTCTGAACCTATTTCAGAGTCGATGCTCACAAGCATTAACACAATGCGCATGAGTAGCCAGGGGCAGACTTGCAGCATTTCAGAAATCTCTTTTGCATTTGTTACAGAGGGTGTTCAGAAATTTGCCAGTGTTCATTAACATTAATGTGTCTAGTCTGGAGGTTTACTTGTTGCATTACTACTTGAATGCAACACTTCACTGATTGCTGCTTAATACCATATTGTTGACAGATCGATAAAGCACTTTGATCCCAATTTGGTTTAAAGCTATGTGGACTGAACAGGTTTTCCCTACACAACTCAGTAAAAATAAGAGTTTAAAAAACCTCAGCTACGTATCACTTAAGGGTACTGTATAGAAGGTAGATATTTAGAGACTGAAAACAAATCACCCTGGAAAGTTTGTTCACATCCTCAAAATGCAGAATGACTGTTGATCTCTCTCCCATAAGGCTTATTTCTTGAGTGATCTACCAAGAGAAAAGGGAAAGTCACTGAGCTTGTTATCGGAGATGTTACTGTAGTCTGCAGAAGACAGACTCAGCTGGGTTCATATCTGAAATGAGAAAATTTTTGTGTTTGTTTGAACAAACTCTTCTTTTAGGCATAACACCATTATTCACACAACACCATTATTCAAAACAACAGTAGAAAATGCTACTGCCTCTGCCCATTCCTGGAACAAAATAAGCAAAATCACTTCTTAGAAACCACCAGGAAAAAATGCCCACACTCAATCACACACATCTCTCTCTATCATCTATGTCTATCTGTCTATAATCTATCTATCTATCTATCTATCTATCTATCTATCTATCTATCTATCTATCTATCTATCTTTATATCTGTCTATATATCTCTATATCTATCCCTATCTGCTGGGAAAGTGCAAATAAATGGTGGTATCACAGCAGTACTGCTAAGTCCAGCAGAAGGCATGTGCTGAGGACACCAGTTCAAAACACCAGTGCTGCAGCCAAGGCAAAGGGAGACAAGCTGGAGGGAACTGCAGCAGCCATGCTATGGCAAGAGAGGTACATAAGCAAAGGCAGGAAACAGGAGAAGCCATGAAAGGACAGGTTGCTGATTTATGCTATGTCCTGAGTTGGTACCAAAAGGGAAGTGTGGGCTCTACAAGAGTAGGATAAAGAAATAGTGACCTCCTTAGGTAAAGAAAGAGACCATTTTCTGATTGAAATAATTTAATCTAGAAATGATGGAGAAAAAAAAATTGCCATTATCTTCTTTTCATTATGATTTCCCAGACCAGACGTGCATTTGGATGTGTGAACAAATATTCTCAACTCTAGAATTTAAAATACCTTCAAGCTGAGAATAAGGTGAAGATTTGCTCATCTTCCATCCTAAGAGACATAATTCATCTTTGCTCTGTATGGGCAATGGTGCTCCACTTACAGTCGTGTGATACTACATTGCATATAGTCTCCACATCCCGTCTTGAGATTATAACTACCTTTAGGATTATTTTTTTAAAACTCTTTGGATAAAATGAAGCACTATTGGCACATTTGTATCTTAGGCAAGTTGGTGAGTGAGCCAACAAGAGGAGGCACCCAGCTGGACCTGTTCTTTGTGAACAGAGACTTGTGAGTGATGTGATGGTGTCTTGGTTTTGGTTGGGATAGAGTTAAATTTCTTCCTACTAGCTGGTACAATGCTGTGTTTTGGATTTAGGATGAGAATAATGTTGATAACATATGGATGTTCAGTAGTTACTGGGTAGTGCTTACTTCAGACTTTGGAGTATCTCATGCTCTCTCAACAAGCAGGTGCACCAGAAGCCAGGAGGAAGCACAGCCAGGACAGCTGACCTGAACT